>NC_137273.1:38877040-39178098 GCF_053477335.1 Acartia tonsa | reverse complement strand
TTTGTGTACAAGCGAGGTTTTTCTATAATTAAGGTCGTTTTTTACCACTTTCTCGTGATTTTTACCACCCGTTTTTACCACAATTATTGGTAAATTTTTACCATATTTACCCTATTTCTGGTAAAATTTTACCAGTTTAGGGCAAAAATATTACCAGGTGTTGAACAGTTTTACCACTTTTTCGGTAAAATCTACCAGAAATTTGCGGTAAATTTTACCAAAAAAGTGGTAAAAATTGGTCAAAATCTGGTATAAATTTGCGTCCTAAAATGGTAATATTTTACCGGAAATCTGGTAAAATTTTACCGATAATTGTGGTAAAAATCGCTGGTAAAAAGCGTCACAGAGTACCACCAAAAGTGTTTTTACCACGATTACGGTAAAATTTTACCACCTTTTAAATCGTATAGGCTGGTAAAATTTTACCATAAAAGTGGTAAAAACTAGGTTTTTTTATGGTATTAATTCCGTCCTGGGAGGTAGGGGTGTAAATTAATCAAACTGGTGCTATCCACTCCCTCCCTGAATAAAACCACTAAAGATGGTATAAGAATTTTAAAAACAGTTTAAAGAGCCCTAAAATTCAGAAATATAGGAATAGGACAATGGACACTAAAACTTCTTTAAAAGCAATCTGGCAAACATTGGAGGAAAACGGGAAGTAAATCAATTCAAGAATCATTTTCCTCTTTCTCCCTATCTAGAATTTACCCCCTACCCCTCAAAAAAAAAGGCTAAACCCAAATTAAGAATACTAAATGGAGTTATAAACTTGATAAGAAAAATCATATTTTAACATATGCAATCTTTTTTTTATATAAAATATCTATCCCACCTTTTGCTATAGACAGACATTAGGCCTTATTAATATGCATATGAAACTAGGATGACAAAATCCATCAAAGCAAAGCTTTAAAAATCAAACAACTTTACAGTAATCACGCTTCCAATATTTGAAAGTTTAAACTGAAATTAGATGTCGTAAAATTTAATAAACCCCTCGCTATTTATAAATGTAATTAATAGATGCAACCTAATTGTCCTAAGAATCGTTGTTAAACTAATTTTTAACTGTCTCTATAGTCATTTTAGACGGTCTGACGAACATACAAACCTAAAGAATTATAGAGCACCCTCTCTACTAAAAACAACACACAAAAATATTAAAACCAAAGTTTACAGTTACATAAAATCCATCTAAAATCCTAATTGATGTTTTTATTTTTTTATTGTAATTTGAAGATAAAAAAATAGTTTTCCAAAAAATCATAATATAGTTGTAAGGTCTTTACTTTAATTCTCGAAATATCTCGAAAATGGCTGGTTCATTTGATTAATCTCCTAGGGTGGTAAAAGTGTACTTTTTTTAACCAATGGTATGGCCGGATTTTTCCTACTTTGTTTTCCCATTGGCCCAATATAGGATTTGTTTTCTATATTTATTAATAAATATAATTTTCTTTTCAGGGAAGACCTCCAGAACTCTGAGGCCGGCAGAGATGTGTTGATCAAGAAGGCCTGGGAGACTAGGGACGCTGCCGTCAAAAGGAAGAACAACACAGAGATTGAACTGGCCAAAACAAGGATAGACGTCATGCAGGTCAGCGGATTACAGTTTTATTCTTGCCTTAATGAAAAAGTCAAATTTACAACCTTTCATTAACTTAAAATGGCATTTGAACTAAGTATGTTAAAATTTTGCAAAAAAAAAAATTACCGTAACTCATTAACATGTTCAGACAGTGAATTGATAAAGGTTGTGAAATCAATGAGTTGATTGTCTGCAGGATGTTGGATTGATTGCATAATTGCGCCCATTTCTTATAATAGCTATTAGATGGGTTAGGTTAAGTTCGATTTCTCAGGTTTAAAATTGTTAGTTTAGGTTAGCCCCACGATATTGTTAGTTTACTGAAAGGTATTTGCCTCTTGCAGGGGCTAGGAGGGGCTTGGGTTTAGTTAGCAACATATTTCTTAGATTGGGGGAAGAAATAAGTGTAGATTATTTTAGAATACTATTTGCTTTTAATTTAAGTAAAATTACTAAATAAGCCAATACTATTAATTATAATACATGTTCAAAATATATCATATTGTTTTAGCAGACAAGGATGTTGTTGTCCATATTCAGCGCAGCAATAATATTGATGAAAACATGATAACTACTGAACTTATCGAGTTCTTCATTTTATGGGAGCCCGGGATTTAAGTCTTGGGGTGGTTTTAGCCCATTTTTCTACTTTTCTAGATACGAGTGGTAAATAAATTATTACGAGTATCGTCAACAACCCTATAGCCCTGTAGGGAAAGAAATGGAAGTTTTGAAGTTGTAGGTACATTTCGCTAAATGTTTAAAAACCTTCTCTGTGCCTTCACTGTAAAGGAGAACCATATCGGTTTAGCGGCCAATATGATCTCTCGCTTTAAATTCTCTAATAGACAAGGAAGGAAGTACAGACGAACAAACCCTAGTTATAGAGTAGCTGCGCTAATATTGGCACTATATGTGTACCAAATACACGCAAAAAAAGCTGCAATACGTATGTTAATTTAGTAGCAGTCGATTTTAAGTAAAATAATCAACAACTACCAGGGGTCTTAAGGAATAAGACAAAATTACCTCTTCTGTAGATCAAAACTATTGGTTGAAAACTTTGGACTCTAATGAACTCCTAATATCCAAGTACCCAAGAAGTCGAAGCCAAACGAGTAAGATTAAGCAGTCATAAAACTTTGGATACCAGTGTATTTTACAGAATAATGACCCCTACCTATCTCACAAAACAACAATTATAAATCAATGCAATACTATAAATTTTAATTTTCCTGTCCGCGGACAACTATACTTTGTGATTAATAACAAAAAAATAAAAATCGATGCATTCTATTCCGCAAAGATATTATATTATTGTTTTTGGCTTTGGCACAACTATACTGCACTTAAGGGGACAATCCAATACTTTATTTTTCTTACGACTGACAATATTATAGGTACCAGCGGCAACGCCCCTAGACATCCTCTCAAGATATACGACAGTGAACGATAAATTGATATTCATCCAAAATTATTATAACAAAATTACCCCTTAACTGTAGGTTAATTGAATAAATTGGTTTAGTCACTGCTAGTTGAAAACAACCCAATCTAGAACAAAAGAATGAAGGATCATGTACATAATTTTTGGTTTCTAGCGTAATTTATTATCCAAAGCCCCCCCCCCCCCCTACTCGCTATATTTATATTAGATATTATACTGAAAATTAACTCACAGAGAGGGGGAAATGGGCTGTTTATTGCAGTAGTCTCCAAAATCTTATAATAACATTTTCTTATTCGTTGGCTTAAAAACATTGGGGAATTTTAAGGAATTTTATCAAGATGCAAGTCAAAACGTTTCAACCACAAAATGTAATCTATCAAAGGGGTAATTTTGTGTATTAACATTGGGTATGTACATCAAGTTATCATCCATTGTCTTATCCCTTTAGATCCCTGTAGAATTAAACTACAAGAGTGTCCCTTTGAACAGTTATACTTTACCATCAGTCAAATAACAAACTCTCCTATAAAACAACAAAAATGTTTTTTAATTAAACAAAGAAAAAAAACATTATAGATGAGCAAATGTATATGATAATTCTTGGTGCTTTCCCTTAATAACCCTATCTTACCCCTGTCTAACCCTGTTTGTTTTTTTACTTTGTGTCAGGTTAGGTTAGGTTATATTGGATACTGGGTAGCCCAACAGGAATGAGACACTGCTTTGTTTTTTTAACTCTTGCTGTTTTGTAATATTGGCAGTATTGTATGGACATATAAAAAATCAACATTGCCTTTTTACATTTTTAATTGATTGAGACATATGTAATGAATTAGTTTTGGCGACAAAAATTATAATTTAAATAACGAAGCTAAGTTATAAAAAGAGTATGTCCTTACGTCTGCTGGTTACATAACAAATGCAGCCTATATTCTCATTCTAGACTATACAGTATCTACGCAGTATGAACTTTTTTCTCGTATTCATTCGAATCCGGACGATAAGAACCGGTTCTCATCCATACGAAAAAACTATGTCTAGCATCGTATTATATCCAGCTTTCTACGAATATAATAATGTACAATCATAAGATTAAAGCCAGTTTTTTATCCCGTGCCTTCGGCACCTCGGAACTATAAAAAAGGTTTTCATCTTATAATTGTACATTCTATATCCGCCGAAAGCTGTTTATAATACGATGCGAGAAATAACTAATATTTCTCTAAGAATTGTTTGGCTTTATCAGAATTTTAATATTAATTTATTATATTCTACCGTTCTATTTTAGGCTTTTTTCATTGTTTATTTAAATCTTAAACTTTTGCGTTTCAATGTTTGGTAATTTTTCAATTAAATTATCTGGTTCCAGTTGTGGGGACCTTTTTCAACTGCTCTTTTGTAGCGGCTGTGTTAATATTTCCGATGCTATTGGCTGATATTAAAAAAAAAACACTTTAAAGCCGGCACAGGTTCCCCGCCCTATCAAAATTCAGTTTACTGCCCCCTCTATACTTTGACAAAAATAAAAAAGAGAAAAAAATTACAAAGCCTAAATTGTGTTAAATTTGTATCAAAAATGATCCATGTGACGTAATAAAAATGAGGCATTATCCATCTCTATTTTAGGGGTTTTCTTTCCTACTCATCTCCCTCAATTTTAAAACGTCACATGGATCATTTTTGACACAATTTGGGCTTTGTCAAAAAAATAATCTTAATAAGCTATTGATATATCATCCCTACCCTTAATGAAACAAAATTACAAACAGATGCTAAATTCAGAGTATTAAGATTTAATATGATAGCAACCTAAGAAGGACAAACTTTTTTTTGTAGTATAACCAAAAAAGAACAATTGTGTGAAATAGTCATCAAGCTTTTTGAAAACAAAGTATGCCAAGTCAAAAAAAAGAATATGAAAAGTGAGGGCATATAGAATATCATATATAAAAATAACATATAGAGTGTACAACAGTTAGGTAATCCAACGTTATCTTCATTTTCGACAGACAGAAGGACATACATACAGAAGATAGTAGATTCGATACTATAAATAGTCATTTCAAAGCAACCTAATCGGATGAATAATTCTACCTTTTCAAAATTTAATTTCTAGAGTTGTTACGCATTACAAATTATACATTATCGGACCAGGATTCTGCATAGCGGACTGCCATGCTATAATATATAAAAGCTTCACTCCTAAAAAAGATTTGATATCTTACTTAATTATAAAAATTGCGTGGGTGGCGTTTAAAACTAATCAAGGGGCGGGGTGCTAAATATTTTTTTTGGGTATTATCTAATACATTACTATTGGAGCAAAAGACTCATCACCAGACTAGATTTTTTTGAATCATGGAAAGAAAACGAAGTACTTATATTTTCACAGTAGCTTTTCTCCTATTTCTAGCTCCTGTGAAAGCTCTAACACTGGGGGGCAATCATTCATATACCTAACCTAACCTAATATAAAATAAAATAAAATAATCAAAACAACTGTGAAAATACGATGAAAACCGCCACTTCGTTTTCTTTCCATGATCAGATTTATTTCAGTTGATGTGGTGCGATTGTTTAAGGGAAAGGGCATTAGCATCCGAATTTTTATAATCACGTTATCTCATTTATTGACAAACCTTGGGTACTTTGATTGGTTTGTTCAAACTTTTCAACTTTGTTAGAATTCTGGATATAGTTGTCATTTTACGCTATGAGTTTATGACTATATTAAAACCGAAGTTTTTAGATTAAAACTATTTAAGTTAGTTAGGGATATCATTAGTGTCTTACTTGAATAAAAAAGGATGCTGCGCATTTTTGCTATTTAAACGCTGGTTCCTACAACCAATATTACTTTATACACCCTCTTCAAAACCTAAGGGCAGAGTTAGTTTATTTAAAATAGTGATGGGGGGGGGGGGGGGTATGTCTTTGCAATTCTAATACAAATATCTGTTAATTAAGCATAATTAGGGATGTTAAGGGATAAGAAAATAGACAAAAAAAATTATGTTCATCCCTAATATGTTAAACATATGAACCCTGCTTTTGGATTAAAATTATTGGTAAAAAGTTTAAACAATAAATACTTCTAGCTTGTAAAACCTTATAAGAATTTTATGAAATTTTACGCCATCGAATCATATATCATAGAATTGAAACATTATCATGAACATTGTTCCCTTCTTCCCTGAACATAACGCACTATACAGTATTTATTTTAAGTAACATTTTATAATAGGGTGGTGGGCAAGTACAACGCTCCCTAAAAAAAGGACAAGCAGACACAGGATAATTGTAGAGTAGCTTCGCTACTAAAAAAGCGCATTTACTTAATGACCTCTTCATGAAAATGAAATAAGAATCTTATAACATAAACGCCCTTACATTGGAGCTTTTAGAAATAGGGTGTTAAAAGTCTTCTAATTCAGTTAAACTTTTCTGTTGTTATTATATCAACTTAAGAGACTGTAATGATAATGGCATTCTTTAAAACTTCTATTTAAGACACCTCTTCTTCAAGACTTTCTAGATTAGAAAACTAGCATGTCATCTCAGAAATGACAAGAGAAAAGTATCATGTCTATATTATATCAGCTATGACCACTTTTTATTAAAGCCATATAATCGACATAAACCCTTGAAATTGTATATCAAGAGAATGTCAACAGTTTTGACCGGATAAGTCAAGAAAAAAAATTTAAATAGCCTTCCAGGGACATCCAAAGGGGTGGTGTAAAGAGTATTTGACCACACGTTCTCAAATTAATGGGGAATTTCTACTCGTTAGCGTATTCTTAGTCGCCCCTACCAACAAGGGAGGTCCCTTCTTAAAACTCCAATGAATAGCTACGCACATGTGTATTTCTTCATTTTTGCAACAAAAATATCCTTTAAACGCCTTAATCCTTAAAATTGGCGGATAGTTTGTCACTTTTTTTTAAGTTTAACAAAGAAAATGTTTTTAAAAGCGTACGTCCGTACGTCTGAGATGGATAGCTTTTTTTTCATTAATTTAGGCATGTTAGAATTGTCCTATCGATTTCAAACTTTGCATGGTGATTCTTGTAGTAGTTAGGTACGATTTAGCAAGCGTAGCAACTCGATAATCATAACCAAAATGTCCGTACGTCCATTTTTAATATGTTGATTTTTTACATTTTTAACAACTAATTTGTATGTGATTTAATTATCCGATTGTTCTGATTTTTGGTTTGCTGATTCCTAGGACAACAAAGTAAATTATTATAAGCAAAGCAACTCTATAATCAAGTCCTAAAAATGTAAGTATGTCCATAAACATTATCCTGTATCAAGAAGTTTTTCAACAAATTTACTCACAATTAGCTTTGACTCTTATTCATTTATATTCTGATTTTTCAGTTCTGACACTATACAAGTGTTTGTCCTACCGTTTCAGTGCTTCGCTTTTATGGATGTTGTCATCCTTGTTTCTTTATATTTTAAGTTAACTCTTGGGACAGTAAAAAAATAGTTTTAAACCTTCCTGGACCTTTAAAAGCTTCATTGTTATCCTTTCTGTATAATAAAATTATTGGTTAAAAAGTATGGACACTGTTAGTTCGAAACCAACCAATAAAATTTTAAAAAAAGTTTTTGAGTCGACGAATAAGATAACCAGGTTGTAAAAGATTTATTTTCCAAAAAAAATATAATTTTTTTAAAAAATTTTCAGGTGAATTCCCAACTGATGGAAGCTGTACAACAGAAGGTCAGTCTGAGCCAACAGCTGGACCAGTGGCAGCAGGACGTTCAGGTACAAATAGATAGATAGATAGATAAATAATACAGATGGATAAATAGATAGATAGATAGATACAGATAGATAGAAGGTGAGCCAGCAGCTAGATCAGTGGCAATAGGACGTTCAGGTACAGTTAGATGTTGGTAAAGCTATTTTATTTCAAACTTAAATCTTGGGTGGTTTTAGGCTATTTTAACCTTTCTCCTTTTTTCCTTCTAATACAAATTTGCCAGCAATATAATTTTATTTGATTATTTGTTTAGGAATTATTAATGGAGAATATGAACAAGAAAATCGCAGCTGGTAGAAAGTCAGGTAAATTAAACTTCGCCCAAATTATAATATAATGTAAAATTGAGCCTTTGATATCATTATAGCTTGTAATATATGTAATAGCTTGTAATAACTTATAGAAATGGATAAAGAATATACGTGGATATATTGACATGGGAATAGGTGTCGTTAATTTAGCATGCTTATATGAACTTCATTATTGGTCAGTTCATTTATCCATTTTAGGATGGGAGGGGATAGGGTAAAGGGGTTGGATGGGGGGTAACGTTATTTTAGCCAGCCGTTAGCATCTCACTTTGTTAGAGTACATGAAAATCTGGTGCAACATCCAAGTAATAATATATCGGTTATTATTATACAATATAAAATTCTGCCTTTGGTATCAAGGAAAAGGAACGTTATAGCTTATAATAAAATAACGTTCCTTATATATTATGAATTTTGAAGGAAAGATACATTTATAGTAATGAATTTATTAATACTTGGATCTTACTTTAGATGTCTATAATACAAAGTAGCTTGATGTCTGTCCGTCTGTCTGTCCCTTAAGATCTCGGTAACCACTGAACCGATCGGATTCTACTCTTCAGGGTATATACCTACTGGTCCTGTGGTGGTTTTAGGCTATTTTCTTGGGGGGTGGGACACCCCCCCCCCCAAAAAAAAAAAAAAAAAAAAAAATCCCCCCTCCTTTTTTTTTAATTAGAAAGTAGTGGGAGCACCTTAGTGGGGGTACTTATTTTTTTTTTTTAACAGAAAATAGTGGGGCTACTTATTTTTTTTAAATTACCTCTTGGGGTAAAGCCCCTAGAGGCTAGGGGCGAAGCCGCTAGTACTCTGATAAAGTGATACTTGTAGCGGGAATAAAATGACGATCCTTCCCACCCAAACCCCCTTTACAATATTCCCTACAATGCAATGGATAAACAAAATGACCAATAAATGATGTTCGTATAAGCAACCTGAATTTATTTCCCATGTCATAATATACAAGTATATTCTACATACATTTTTATAGTCTATAAATTTTTTTAAAGGATTTTTTCGTATTCATTTGAATCCGGTGGATAGGAACCGGTTCTCATGAATACGAAAAAACTATGTCTAGCATCGTATTATATCCAGTTTTCTACGAATATAGAAATGTACAATCATAAGATTAAAACTAGTTTTTTTAGCCGTTGCCTTCGGCAACTCGGGGCTAAAAAAACTAGTTTTAATCTTATAATTGTACATTCTATATCCGCGGAAAGCCGTTTATAATACGATGTGAGAAATAACTATTACCGTATTCATCCTATGATGTCATAAAAGTCATGAAAACTTTTTTTTGACAATTTTTTTGCTTAGAATTTCCTTATGAAAATTATTGAAAATTTGCTTGTTAAGTAATAGTTTAAATATTTATTTTTTTGTGAATATTGAAGCGTAAAGTAATTATTATTCTATGTTTTTACAATACAAATAATATTAAACAAAAGCAAAAAAACAATTTTGCTGTAATTATATTAACATAAAACTATCTAAAGCTTAATATTGGCAAAAGTGTTGATGCAAGTGTCAGATAACAAAGATTAAATTATCATTGTCGGCAAAATATAAGCGAACTGGATATAGAATACATGGATATTGTATGAGATTCTCACATACCCTGAGAATGTTTCTCCCAGCTGGCTAATATAACGATACCACTATTGACTTTATCCCATCCCCTCCACTGATCATGGATATTGACCAATATCTGAGGACTATATTAGCAGTCTAAATTAACGACAAAAATTACCCTGTCACAATATTCATGTCTTTTAAATATTTGAAATCAGCTGAAAATCAGGAATAAATTCATTCAAATGTAGCCCAGTTATAACATTTTCTTATGAATAATTATATTTTAATATGTTTATGTAGATAAGTCATTTAGGCGAACGGTCTTGGTCGGACAGACGAACGGACATATTTACACTAAAAAATCAAAACCAATTAAATGAAAACTAATCTTATCAACGTTAAGCCATATTTTTATACACTTTGGGGCTCTCCAAGACCTATCTTAACCTAGTCTAACCTAAAATAAATTAGTTACCTTTTTATTTGAATATGATAATTGTTTAAAAATTTAGCATTAATGGGTTAACATATTTTTTTGCGGATGTACAAAATCAAGGATAAATAACAGAGTTACGTAGAATCAATGGAAGCTATTATAACAATAAATTCTACAAAAAATCACGAAACCTTATAAAGTTTTTCATGTAAATTAAATCACGAAACCTTATAAAGTGTTTTATATAAGTAAGGGAAAGAAGGGGAGGAAAAGAGGAAGGGGGTTGCGGGGAAATTTTCCTTTGGAATTGTTTGTCAGAATATCATTCCCTTGTCCCTGCGTAGAGTACAGTTTTCAATGTTTTTTTTTGTTTTTTTTTTGTCGACATTATGACCCCTTGTAAAAGTGGTAATAACTGAAATATTATAACATATTTTTTTCAATTGCATCTTTAAAATCAGAAAAGAGCGGTCATAGCTGATATATCAACGATATACCACTCACCCCTTGGCCCCCTTTCTTTTTTAAATATTAAAGATTAAGGTTATGGAAAGGTAGTTTTTTCCTATGCCTAACCCTTGCAGGGGACCCTATTTCTCCCTACGACTCCCAAACCCTGCATATTATCCAGTGTAACCTAAACTTTCCTGACCCAAAGTATTAAACTAATAAAAAAATAGCAACCTCCCCCTAATTTTCAATTTAATCAAAAATAAGGAAAACAGTAAAAGTGTCGAACTATGACGTCAGAAAAAATGAACAATTAACCAATAAGAAGCCAGTATTCACTGTGGTAAAATATATTGCGGCCTCTCATTGGTTAATTGTTTATTTTTTCTGACGTCAAAGTTCGACACTTTTACTGTTTTCAAAATAAGTTAAGGGTGTGGGGGTTTCAATTCTAAAAAAGGTACTTTGTGTGAAAGCCCGTAATGAATGTATGACAAAATAATTTCGTTGAAACGATAACCCTAGATATAGAGAAGCCTAAAAATACAACATTGATAATTTAACCCCTCTAACCTATAGCTATCTAATTGAACAAAATTCAATTGAATAAAAAACGTATCAGTTCAGCTTAAAAGACGATGCAATTCTAATAAATAAAAGGATGGCAACATACATAAAAGCGTAGCTTAGATTGTTTAATATCAAATTTGTAAGTTAATTTAAATATAACCATTCATATATTAAATCTTGATTGGTTGGTTCAATTTAAATTTCCAAACTTTCCAACATAAAAAAAATAAAAGGTTTATATAATTTTGTTTATCATGATTCATTGACACAATAAAAACTGTCCCGAATTTGTATTAATTTTGAGGAACACGACTCCAGTGACGTCATATTTTTCTTTCCCGAAAAAGGGAAGGGGGGAAGAAAATCTCTTCAAAAGAGATAGGGAAAACCCCCTTTTCTCCCATCTCTTTTTTCTTCCCCCCTCCCTTTTTTTTCTTTCCCCCTTCCCTTTTTCGGGAAAGAAAAATATGACGTAACTGGAGTCGTGTTCCTCAAAATTAATACAAATTCGGGACAGTTTTTATTGTGTCTGATTCATTGTGTACATCATATTTCGTCCATATTGTCTTATCCCTTAAAATCTTTAACAGAAACATATCAATGAAATACTCTAGGAAACCTTTTTTCTAGAAGATTTGATCAAAAAAGGATGACTTAAAGAGATTTAAAAAGGCTATCACTTTATGCAAGGTCCTGGTCTTAAAAGTCTAGTATAAACCTTATTACTTTATGATTTTGTAGCTCTTGGAATATTGTAACTAACAACAATTTTGTTTTCAGGAGGTGATTCTGATTCCAGTCAACCCGAGAGAAAGAAATCGCACAAAATTTTGGCTTTTCTCAAGCTAGGGGGAAACCCATGACCCTCCCCAATTAAGGAGGTAAATATCTAGCTATCCATCTAGATTGTTATCCTACCTTCAAATCTATCTAACTATCCATTTATTTCATTTATTACTTGGTAGTTTCCCTTAAAGTGCCTAGTCGAGCACAGAATACCCACCCCCCACTCTTCTTATTTTCTCATGAATTAATGAAAATAAAGGAAGGCAGTTTTTTTTTCTGGTGTTAAATGCTGCCTAAAGCAAGGTAAGGTTATTTTATATTGAGTACAGAAGGCCCGGCAGGGTTGTGTTCCGCACGGGATAGGCATAAAATAAATAAGTCGGGGGGGATCTGATTCTGTGCTTGCTATGCTCTTTTTAGGTTGGGCACCTATCTACCTACCCACCTAGTTTTTTATTTAATTCTTGATTTAATGAAAAATATAAAATTTGAATTTTAATGATCTTTGACATTTTACAAGTTAAGTTCAATCAAGGAGTGTCTAATTAATTTCAGAGATTCACGGATGTGTAAATGGAGTATAAATTATTGTGGTTGTTTAAATTCTAATTTACTGATGTTTAAGTAGAAGTTTAAATCTTTTTTTTTTTGGATCATGGAAAGAAAAATAAGTAGCGGGTGTCGTCGTATTTTCACAGTAGCTTTTCTCCTATTTCTTATCCTGCGGGGCCAATTTCCTAATCATGCGGGGCAATCATTGACATTTTCCTAACCTAACTTAAATAACCTATCAAAAGCTTCTGTTTAAAAACATCGAAACTCGCTACATTTTTTTCTTCCCATGATCCTATTTTGCTAACTATACTGTATAACACAAATTATTGGGTTTTGATTGTTAATTCGCAACTTAAGAAGAAATTTGTTCTTTCCATTTTTATTTTGTAAATGTTTGATGCAAAGTATCTCTGTAAATATAAATTTTCCCTCACTGACTGACAAAAGATCCCTCCTTCCCTGAAATATTTGTGTACACATTTCAAGCTAACTCTTTATATCATACTAGCGGCTACGCCCCTAGAGGCCTCTAGTGGCATTTAAATGTTTTTTTTTTATTTTAAATATCTAATTTGAGAAATAATTTGTCTATGTTATCAGCTGTTAAATTCATGTCTCTACGCAGCGCGACTACGCTAGCGACACTATGCGGCGGAAATATTTCATTTTTTTTAGATTTTATTGTGATTTCTCTTGTGAGGGTGGTGGTACCCTCCCTCAAAATAGTTATAAACCTTCCCGGGACCTATGAGAAGCTACCCTGTTAAGGAGAACCCGATCGGTTCAGCGGTCAGCGAGATCTTTCGGTACAAACACACAAACACATAGACATCCTGTTACTTTAGTATAAGATTTTTTTTATTGCAGGAACTTGAAGAGGAAGGAGAATTGGACTCGAACTCACAGCACTCTTGACCATAAACAATTCAGAAAATTAATACCATTAGAAAATAGGGTATTAAGTGAGTTTTGTGATTTTTAATAATTTTTAGTTAAGCAAACAAACATTCCTATATTATAATTATTTGTATCCTTTAAAGGGGGGAGGCGGATGTGCCACTTTTTTAAACCAAAACTAAAAGACAACAAAGGAACTCGACTAAAAAAAGAGTTACAGGTCTGAGATTTTGCATGGCAGTTGCTTTTTAGGGGTACAATATGGAACTGTGAAGAAACGGTGGCGCAACCGAAAACCGCCGTTTCCCGCCAATTTTGTTTTTGCAATTTCTTGGCGGTTTTCGGCGGTTGCACCGCCGTTTCTTCACTGTTCCATATTGTAACCCTATAAAGCAACTGCCATGCAAAATCTCAGACCTGTAACTCTTTTTTTAGTTAAGTTCCTTTGACTTTTAGTTTTGGTTTCAAAAAGTGGCACATCCGCCTCCCCCCTTTTAACACCATTATAGAAAAATAAAAAGTGTTTAATAGTCAATACAAAATTAATTTGCTCATATTTATTTATAGTACTTAAAATAAAATAAATAATTTGTTTTAAAATAATTTTAAATCCTTTTCTCGTATTCATTCGAATCCGGTGGATAGGAACCGGTTCTCATCCATACGAAAAAACTATGTCTAGCATCCTATTGTATCCAGCTTTCTACGAATATTAAAAATTACAATCACCTCGGGGCTAAAAAAAACTGGTTTTTATCTTATAATTGTACATTCTATATCCGCGGAAAGCCGTTTATAATACGATGCGAGAAATAACTATTCTCTCTAATAAAAACCCACCCTAACAATTAAAATGCATCCCTCCCCTAAAAATGTATTTAAAAGGTCTTTAAATTTCTGAAGTAATCTAAAATATTTTTTTTTATATAATGAAAAAGTAACATTTAGCTACCTATAATTGTGATATTTAGTGAATTTTGTTATTTTTTTCTAATTAAATCAGCGGATTTATTTTGCTGATTGTTTTTACTATGGATTGCATTAAGAAGTATAAAATCTGAAGAAAAACTTTATCGTAAATAAACTTTTTTTATTCTACTATGTCTGTCCATCTCTTACTTTTGGAAAAATGTTAATTTACGGATAATATTTAAGATAAATTGCTTATTGATTTTTTAAGTGAAGATACCCTTTTACTTACTTGGTCCGTTGGTCTATCTGTCATACACCAAGATATATTTTGTTTTCGTCATTTTTACTATTAAGTAGTCGCATATTCTATATCTTTTCATGATTGCTGAACTATTGATCATTTTTGGGGTTTCGATTCTTATGGATGTTGTCATCCTTGTTTTCTCCAAAACACTGGTGCGAACGATTTGGGCACCCTAAAAATAAAAAAAAACTGATTATGTTTGGATTTATTTTACTCAAATTAATTCTTTCATGGTTAAACTTTTAGAGGAAATAGTTTTTCTTCAGACAAAAGTACTTCTTAAATCCTGTGAATGTACCATAAAAAGTAATAATTATAAAAAACGTTGACATTAGTTCAAAAAAGCTTATTAGGGCAACAAATTAAAAAGATACTTTAAAAGAAGTTTTTGCCCTAATGCCATTTTTGAACCGAAATTTAGTTTAAAAATAAAATATCAACGAAATAAAAAGATTCATTGATATTATATCTAACAAATATATAACGAAAGTTGATATAGAATATTTATATTTTATATGATTTATGTGATATATTTTGTATGTTTGTGTTTTTTATACAGCCTAAAGATCATGAATTTTGAAATAAAACAAGCAATAGAAAACTAGTCAAAAACTAGATAAAAAAAGGCCTAAAATTTTAAGAAAAAAGGGACTAAACACGAAATAATCATTTATAAACTGTTGGATACTATTTTCATATTCTTTTTGTGATCAATTTTGTGGAAAGTCCCTTTTTCCAGTAAAAAAGCAAAGTCGTTTAAAAAGGCCTATATTATGTTAAGTCAATTTATAAAACCAAAGAAAGGCCAATATTAGCCTTTATATTTATCATATGCCCAGTTTTCAATATTTTAAATGCTAGACAATTGTTTTTTTTTGTGAAATAATTTAATAAGTAAGTCTACTCTATAACTCGTACAATTTAAATGTCGGCAGTTTATTTATCAAGACTTTATGTTTTCATATAATTTTGAGACAATACATAGTTTTTTGGTAGGTTTTTTGGAAGCTCTTTATAGTGCCTATAGAATGACGTTATACAATACAAATGACCAATGATTGGCCAATACACAGATTAAATTACAGGCGAGTATACACTTTGATTGACCAATGGTAGGCCAGTATGTCGTCATTTTTTATAAGCCCTAAATGTCTACCTGCCTTTTTTTAGATGTAATCAAGTCGTTTTATGTTAATTGTTTTGCATTTATTTGTTATTATAGCTTAGCTACTTTTGGGCTAATCGCAAAATTATAAATTAAGCAGTATTATAGCTTACACAGCCTTTAAAAAGCCGTCCAATCTAAAGAAAATAATTTTGAAAATAAAGTAGAATTTTGATTATATTAAATCATGTAATATATGTATAAAATAAAATATTAACCTAAAACACATTGTGATACAACCATATATAATATATAACGTCCAGCTAATATTCTGAACTAAAGTATTTTGTGAATTTATTAATTATTATTAACTTTTGTAAAAATTACTTTCTTGCCTAAAACCTGAGAGAGAAAGGACAATGGACTTTAAATGATTAATTTATCGTCCAGTGTCCTATTCCTTTATTAGGTCCTATGACAAACGCAGGAGTCCCAAACTTCGGAGTGGCCAAACGCAGGAGTGGACACTTAACCTAACCTAACCTATTTTAGACCATCTTCTAGGTTTTTTAACTGCCTTAAGGGGGCGTATTTGTACATTTATATCTTAACCTAACCTAATCTGCATAGAAATACTTAATTAAATTAATATTTTAACACTCCTGCGTTTGTCCTGGAACCTTTATTCCTGCAAAAAAAATATCCTTTAAATATAATAGAAATATTCGTTAAAGAACTTTTATAAGCTTGGAAACTTAGCGCAGTTAATTTGAAGTTTAAAATTGCAATTTGTATACAATCAAATGCTTTGTTACACTCTGAAGAACAAAAAATTTCATTTTACATGACTTCAACGTTTTATTGTTATTATGACTATAGTCAAATTCATTATATCATTATCAGAATATGTTATATGATAGACATGCCAGGATTTTTTTTTTCATTTTTCTATGAAATATTTTAAATTAACTGCATTAAGTGTCTCAACTTACAAAAACAGATATGAACTAAATAAATCCAGATTTTATTAGCTAATTAAGTATTAAAAATGTCAGAATAGCGCTGCGCGCTCTGTCCCATTTAATGATTGGAAATTTGAGGGAATTTCTTAATACTAGAGACAACTTTTTAATGGTTTTTTTTTATAGAAATGAGTTTTTCCTTAACCATTTACCCAAGGGTGAAGTTTTGTTTATCATTATTATTACTTTTTTTATATTTCTACTCGTAAAGAAAGTTTCATTTAGGTCCTGGAGAGATTTTAAAATTGAAACCGCTTTACTTTCTTCTAAAACCAAATCTACAAAAAAAAAACAATAAGAAATATTCGCTCTGGTATTCAGCAGTACCCTCAAAATCCACACTGAAAAAAATATGATAAAATGTTACTATGATAATGTACAAAAATATTAGAATTTTTAGAAAAATTATTGTTATCGGTATAAAAATAAATGTATGTTAAACAAAAGTTTTTTTTCTTATTTGCTTAGTTAATCTACCCTGTTAAGCTTTAGTGCTGTTGTTATGTCAACATAAGAGTATCGACTTAATATTATGAATACAATTGTGTCAAATGTATACGCCATAAAAAACGCCCAAATTTAAGAATTTTTTGTCGACTTAATGGCTTCAAAAAGTGGTTGTAAATGATATAATATCGACATGCAATTCTTTAATATATTATACAAAAGTTACGATTAAAAAAAAAGTTTTTTATGCCTGACAAAATATGGATAGTCTGAAGTACATACCTGTATTGACATCAAAATGATACAAGCTTCTGACAGAAAGTTTCACATATAAAAAATATTTTAAAAAGCGAATCTTATCTACTAGTCACAGATTTGTAGTCGGTCTGTCTGTCAAGCTTCATAAAGACCTTTCAATGGCTTTTTATTTTTGTGGGACACATCTGGAAAACAAAAAATGTCTGCCCTTTAAGAAGAAAAAAATGAAAAGCAAAGATTATTCAGTTAAAATTTTAAACAAATTTGCTTTTATGAAGTCATTCATAAAACCTCTCTATATATGATTTATTTAAGGCTGAATTTCCGTGACCTTAGCAAAGCAACTGATAAAAATGTCCATTAATTAACTCCCTTCAGGAGTGGTTTTATGAAGAACATTATAAAAGCAAACTTGTTCAGAATTTTTAATAAATAATCTTTGTTTTTCTTGTCATGATTATGTAATAACTCCTAGGGGATGAAAAATGAACTTGAAATTTTCAAATATAATTTTCTCAAAAAAACCCTCGTTAGAATATTTTGAAAATTTCAGGATTTAATCTTGATATAAATGTCTAAAACTTTTGTTTTTTTTCTTATAGGGCAGACATTTTTTTTTCCATTTACACTTCAAGAAAGATGTGGGGAGGTTATAGAACTTACTTTTTAGAAATCAGCCCTGGAAAAATTTCAACTACCTGGCTTGTTTTTTTTATATGTCATGTTTTTGTGGAGCTGGGGGGTTTGAAAACCATCCAATGTTTGATCTAAAAAAGCGTGTAATAAACCAATATTTGAAATTAATTGACTATTTTTTTAGAGTTTTTAAAGCTTTAACCTACAACTGAATTAAATCGAAGAAAAAATTGTAAAGGTTTCATGATTTTTTTTCTTATGGGGGGGGGGGGACACATTGCAGACGACCTTTTTGTTTGCCCTCTCAAATTTTATTTTAGATTTATTTCTCTTGTTGGCTATACTTTATTCCTGGTTGTTTCTCTACCAATGGCTAAAATTGTCCTTGTATAAGATAAAAAAATATTAACAAGTATAATAAAAATGTCTTTGAAAAAACCTTCAAAGCTTATTTTATTTATTTATTATCGCTAAAGATAACATTTCTTAAACATTTTTTATATTTTTAGTTAATAATAAACCCTCGAAAAAATAATATTTTAGTTATTTTTATACTTCAACTAAAGGTTCTGTATAATAGCCTAAAACCATATAGTGAGATATTTAATGTCGACTAGGTTTGTCAAAGTGTTGGTTGTCTGTTGGATGTTAATTAACTTCATATGCTTGGGTGTCTAGAGTATCGCATCCCATTACAGGCGAATGATCTAAACCAGGGATCGGAAGCCGCGCGTAAGCCGCGTGTAAGCCTCAGTGAAATCGTCATTTTATCACTATAAAATTTAGCTGGATGTATAAAACTGTATCTTTAGTAGACAATCCTTCTTTCAAAAATTTCTTTTTCTGCTCACAAGCAGGTTTAAAACTGAGGCTTATGGGCGGCTGAGGCGCGGCTTCCGAACCCTGACTAAACGATCATTAAATTTGTAAGAGAATCCTGCCCTTACGAAGTAAGGTAATTAGCCCAGGGCAGGTTTTATGTCATATATCGGGTCAATAATTGAATATTATTTAGATAAAAATAATAGAATTATCACAATGCATCCTGAAAAAAATCTTGGTTCCATCAGTTTCGAAGTGAGATTTATTTTTCTCGTATTCATTCAAAACCGGTTAATATCCTGTGGATTAGAACCGGTTCTCATCCATAAGAAAAAATTATGTCTTATGTCGTATTATATCCAGTTTTCTACGAATATAAAAATCTCTGGGCTAAAAAAACTGGTTTTAATCCTATGATTGTACATTTTATATCCGCGGAAAGGTGTTTATAATACGATGCGAGAAATAACTAGGGCATACAAACAACGGACAAAAAAGTTTGCAATGATAAATTGCATTGAATTCATTATTTAATTCATACTTACATAACAATAATAAAAACATTTTAACAAGCTAATTTCAAAATATCAAAATTTTGAATGTGTCTAAATCTATTTTTGCTACATTCTTAAATCTATTTCTAATTGTTACAGGAATGTTCATACAGAGTTAGAAATAGTTAAATTAATTATATTATGATTAACAAAGAACACAGTAATAGTGTCTGACTGATTATGACGTAACAAAAAAAATAGCCAATGAGAGGCCGTTATTGACCAATGGTAACATTTATAGTGGCCTCTCATTGGCCAATTTTTTTTGTTACGTCATAATCAGTCAGACACTATTACTGTGTTCTTAACAAACAACGCTATATCTGTAGCAATGGATAATGTAGAAAACATGAATATTGTGAAAGGTTCCCGCATACCCTGATTAAATGTTTCTTCCATCTGGCTAATATACCTATACTCACAATCTTATGACTTTATCCCATCCTTCCCCTGACCATGGAGAAACGACTTATATCCCCTGCCACAATTTCTGTAACAGACGCATGGACACCTAATCTGTATAAAGAAAAGCTTTGCTTGAAACTAATACTAATGGAATTGTTATCATAGGTACAAAGGGAGCCAATAAGTAACTTCGATGGTATGAAGCTACATGTTACAATTCTCAATTGTCAGGTATTAAAGTAGCTTCGCTCCTAGAGGGGTGGGGGCAACATACCCCCCGACCCTTCTCTATCTATAATACAAAGTAGAACGATGTCTGTCTGTCTGTTTGTTTGTCTGTCTGTTTGTTTGTAGCGAAGGACCTCGCTAACCGCTGAACCGATCGGGTTCTCCTTTACAGGGTAGCTTCTCATAGGTCCCGGGAAGGTTTATAACTATTTTCTTTGGGGGTGGGACACCCCCAACCCCCCTAAAAAATGAAAAATACCCCCCCCCCAAAAAAAAATAAATTATTTTTTAAAATTGAAATAGTGGGGTCGACTACCCACCTTTCCCCCCCCAAAAAAAAAATATTTCCCCCCCCCCCCAATTTTTTTTTTTTAATTTTTCTTTTAAATCTAAAATACAACAAAAAATTGGTTTGATTAAACCTCTTGGGGCAAAGCCCCTAGAGGCCAGGGGCGAAACCGCTAGTAATTAATATTTGCTGAAAAAAAATATTGAGTGGGGAATGTACTTCCTCCAAGAAAATAGACAAAATAAACATGAAAATCATAGCCCAATCAGACAGAGGTTACTGAGATATTAAGCTACAACCGGGCGTACAGACAGGCATTTTTGTTTGTAGAGTAGCGCCTCTCCGCGTTATTCGAAATAGTTGGTTTAAGGCTTACAGTTTATCTTTAAGTTGATTCACTGTAAAAACAAAGTGTTTCTAAGGTGAAAAATTTGAATCCATAAATTTTACACATATTGGTATTTCTTTATGTTAAGTTTTTAAGAATTTTCTTTTCTATTACTGTATTGCAGTTAACTGTTCTTTATCCATAAGTATTTTGCGATACTTACGAACATAATTGTCTTTGTTTCATCCAGGATTTGCCCAACATGGATAATGATGGTTCCCTCACCGACTCTTATGTCAAGCTTTTCATCCTGCCAGGTGCAGATTTATAAACAAGGCTGACAACATCCATAAAAACAAAGCTAAAATATCAGACAGTCTGCCCTACATACCTTAACAAATATGTACACTTTAATTAGAAGTCTGAATAAAAATCCCGTACAAATCTAACCAAAAATTACCTGAATACAGGATGTTTAATATGGATTACATTGTACATATAATGGTCCTAGGCAGTGTTGCGGAGCCGGAGCCGCGAGCCGCCATATTCTTATGTTAAAAAACGGCTCCGGCTCCGGACTAGATAAATAAAGAGATTTTTTTATAAATTATAATTTGGTAACTCTGTTTTGTCATGTGCAAATGCCCCTATTAAGTTTTTCAAGTCCATTTTCATCAAAAATTGAACTTTTAAAACCTTCAAAAGTCAAAAATAGACGTGGGGAAAAAATATGTCGAGTTTTTTCTTGATTTTAGGTCGGAGCCGGAGCCGCCATCATCACAGACGGCTCCGCGGAGCCGGAGCTGCACCAAAATGAAACGGCTCCGCAACACTGGTCCTAGGAATGAATATTCTAACAATCAAGAGTATAGTACTTTAAGCACATGAAATTTGAATTACAATTTTTGAGAACTTGCATTGATTCAAGAAAATTATGTTTAAGAATCGATATATGATTAGTTGAATATTGCACCATATTTTTGTCCACTCTAATAAAATAGTATTTCTAGCTGTCTAATATAACAATACACCTCATCATCTCCTTTTACCTAATCCCCTCCACTCATTCTGGAGGGACATATTGGCCAATAAATTATAGCTATAGTAGGTACCTAAAATATATCCCCTATCATAATATCCACATATATTACATGCATGTGTTTAGGGGAGGAGAAAGGAATCAGAACTGACACCATCAAAGACGACCTCAATCCTGTTTTCAACAAGACATTCTCTTTTGTTGTAAGTATTATTGTTTTTACAGATTTTGTTGTGTTATTGTCCTTGTATAAAAGTAACAAGATGTTTGTGTGTGTGTGTGCCTGTCTGTCTGTACCGAAGAATCTTACTAACTGCAGGACCATTATGGTTCTAATTTACAGTGAAGCTGGAAAGGTTTATAAATCGTCCTGAGGTGGATTCTTTAAAAAAATTTGCTCCACTAATCGCTTAGTGGGGCAAAATTGTTTTCATGAAAAATACTCCAAAATCACATGAAAAATCTACAAAAATTAAATAAAATCTTATGTTATGTTTTTTGTTGTAAATTTTTAATGTGATTTTGGTGGATTTATCACGAAAACAATTTTTTTTAAAGAATCCACCTCTGGAAAAAAAATAATGCCCCCTCCCCCATCTTTTTACTTTTTCTTTTTAAAACTAAAATTAAAAAATAGGAGATGATAGACTCCACGCCCCAAATGCCCCTAGAGGTATCTAGGGGCGTAACCGGCAGAATATGTTAGCTTGAGAAAGTAGGAAGTTTAAAAAGCAAACAAACACAAAAAAAGTTGAATTAATATTTGGTTTTAAAGATATCTTGTTTTTAAAATTTTTCTGAATAAACTCTTGAAAATGTACAAATATGTACTGTACAAAAATGGACTCTGAATTGCCAGTCATATATTATTTAAAAGAAAGATTTAATTATCAAAGTAGGAGATAGATTAAGTAAGCAAGCCTTTATTATTTAATCTAATGTAACATTTTAGCTTCCAGGAATGAGAGAAACTAAGGAGATTGTGCTACAAGTTTTTGACTCTTCCAACGAAGAAAGGGGAAATGATGAGATGATTGGGGAGGTGAGTTTTGTTTCGATTATTCCACTTTTATCAAATCAACTACCTTTTGTCAGATTCCATTTATATTCAAAAAATTTTGCTTTATTTAGCAAAAAATTACTTATTATGCCTTAACAAGTTTGTAAGCGAGTTTGGAATTCATTAGATGAATTACTTGCATTATGATTTTCAAACCTTAAAAAATATCAAAGTGACCACAAAAATATGTTGTCCTTAAAGGAACACTGCAAGAAAAACATCGCTTTAGCTGCTAAAAGACTATCACAAGTAGACCCAATACCCCAAATTGGAAGCCTTCAGCTTCAATAACAAAAAAGTTATAGGCATTTCAAAACGATATTTTAGGTTGGTTACATTTTGACAATAAAAAACACATTTTTCTCATAGTCAAAATGTGACAAAAAAAATCGGTTTAACTTGACTTAACCCCCCCCCCCCCCCCCCCCAACGACCATTATGGGTTACGTTGGACAAATTTTTATGTCTCATTAACCATTTAATATATTTTTGTTTATTATTTTTTCAAGGCTCGCCTTATGTTGAAAGAGGATGACAACACGATGGGTACAACATCCCATTTAATGATGCTGAAGCCAATGAGTGTAACTCCAGTAAGTTTTTATTTCAACACTAAAGTAAAGCAATAGAGGGGGAAGGGGTTAAATAACTGTATGTCCCCTTCCAGAGGACCCTATGCCGACTTTCAATTGGGTCTTTGAAAATTACGAATAGTGTCGGGATTATTAACACAGCCAAGTCGCTACAAAAGAGAAGGAAGCAATTTGCAAGCAGACAAAAATTTATTAATCTCAACCGTATAAGCTACTATTGATGTTGCTAGAGCCTAGTTGCCTGTCTTTGGGATGTCGGTTTTGTAGTGTTATAAAAAAGATTGTTTATCACCACTGAGGCATCTAGTGGCACTGTAAGAAAGGGGAAGAGCGACTCCCCTCTTCTTTTCATTTAAAAAAGAAAAACAAAATTAATTGGTTTACATTTTTTGTCTGCAGGTGATATCTCATTGGAGGATGGTGGTAACCTATACCAAATCAAAATAGCTTTAAACCTTTACTTTATAGGAGAACCATTGATTTAACATCAGAGACAGTTGTATGGCTTTGTATTTATTACACCCATGCATTAATACAGCCTCGCGGCTGAATATGCAGCAGTAAAGCTCTGATTATTTGATTATTGTGTAAACGTAAAATCAAATTTGCAACAACTTATGTTTTTTAGCCACTGAAGTCATTCAACTCAAGAACTTCTAACTCTTCTTACAAAAGGTAACATGGAACTGTTATACAGAGAATTTAAATTTAATTACTTGTTTCATTAAAAACCTTTTTTTGGTAGTGCAGATATTCTTCTAATAGGATCCTTCTGTCCGAATGTTCATTTACTTAATTGACGGGTAACAATTAGATTGTTGATTTTCTTATGGATTAGACTTTTGTAACTACTTAAAATGGTTTTATTTTATCAAAATGAAAAAAAAAGAATTTTTAGTACCTATAGCTTGGAAACGGATTGATATCCGCTAGATTAGAACCGGTTTACAGCTATACTGAAATATTATGTATAGTAGGTATCATATTACAGGCAATTTTTCATGAATATTATAATCAAAACCAGCAGAAGCTGTCTATAATACGATGTGTTAATGAATATTTTTTAGAGGAATTTCCCATGAGCCCCTTCATAGAGGTAGCATCAAGATAAGGGTAAGTTATTCATTGTTGATTATAATACTAGAGATGTTAAAACGGTACCTTCTGTTGCTATATCTGGTGCAAGACACTAAGTTAGGTGGAATGCCTTAGCACATAAACAGGTGCTACTCATTACGATGCTGTTTGGACATTCAGACAAATGTCTTGCAGTCAATAGGTTGCAGGTTTCTATAGAATGTTACTTAATACTTAACCTATAATTCTGTAGTGGGCGTTAGAGTATGGCATCCCATTACAAGCGGGTTCTCTAGATGATGTCTTGAAATCCAAGGAGATCCCCTTCCCAAAAAATTAACAGTAGTGAATCTTTGTAACTTACTTTGTCTGTCTGTACCGACGACGACCAAACTGCATAACTTTTGAAGTCATATTCTCCATCTCTTTTTTAGGGGTTTTCTTTCCCACTTCTCCTCTCATCTTCCTCATTATATGACGTCACAGGAATCAAAAGTGACACAAAAGTTATGCAGTTTGGTCTTCATCGTCTGTACCAAAGGATCTTGAGGGATAAGACAATTATATACAAATATCTCTTATAAAATTTAAAGTCATTTGTGCAAAAGTTTAGACACTGCTGATTTATAAAAACTATTCAAGATTTAATAAAATTCTCTGAGTTACTTACTTAATACTAGAGGCCTCTAGGGGCACTTGAGAGGCGATTTCTTGTTGGAGGATTTTAGTACCCTTCCCCCCACAAACAATTATCCTTCCCAGGGAATCTGAGAAAAGAAGAACCGTATCGGTTCAGCGATCAGCGAGATAATTTGCTACACACAGACACACATCCTGTTACTTATATAAAATGATAAATAGTTATACTTGGATTTAAAGGTGAAAGGTGAGCTGGTGGATGGATCCAAACAGCTGAATCTTACCATCATAGACTGCAAGGTAGATATGTAGTAGCGATGATACTCTATAATTACAAATGTCTGTCTGTCCGTAGCAATATGAATTTTATTCTCTTTGCAGCTAATTGGATACACAATTTTAATGAATCATAGAAATAATACTCTATTTTTAAAATTTGGTCATGAGTGACTAAATATTATTGGCGAAGAAATTCAACTACTCCAAACCCCCCTCCCGTTTTACTGGAAATGCGATGGAGGGTAGTTTGTCTAGGTTCTGCTAGATTATATTAAGTTTCTGGGTAGCCCCGGAGGGTTAGGCCATTGCATGTTTATGCCTCTTGATTTTAGCCCTTTGAAGGGGTTAGGCACATGGGGAAAACTTCTTATATCCCTTTAATTTATTTCTAAGAACTAGAGGGGTTCAGTGATTAAAAGGCACTTTGAGGGAAAGAACCAAATAAACTGTTTCTATTTAGGACTTGCCCAATATGGATGAAAATGATGATGGAAGTCTTTCCGATCCGTATGTCAAGATATTCTTTATTCCAGGTAATTTTTAAAAAGGTTGGCTACATCCAAACAAGCCATAAATCAGCAATCTATCTTCAATGACAGCCAAGAAAATTACATTTTCTACTAAACGTTACGGACTGACAAAGATTGAATTATATAGTAACTATTAAGCAAACCGATTGTTAACTATTTAAAATTGGCAATTTATGTGTAACTAGCGGCTACGTCCCTAGAGCCCTCTAGGGGCACTTGAGGAGGGGGTAGTCGAATTTAATAACCCAATTTCTTATTTTAGATTTTTTTAAAAAAGTGCCCACCCCCTCATTTTTAATTTTGATTTTTTTTTTTGGGGGGGGGGGTATTTTTCATTTTTTGGGGGGTTGGAGGTGTCCCATCCCTCAAGAAAATAGTTATAAACCTTCCCGGGACCTATGAGAAGCTACTCTGTTAAGGAGAACCCGATCGGTTGAGCGGTTTGCGAGATCCTTCGGAACAAACAAACACATAGACACACAAACATCCTGTTACTTTAGTATAAGGATAAAAGATGTCGCAAATTTTAGTTGTCATTTATTTACTGTGATAATGCGGTTACAAAGCAATTATGTTTTCACATTTTTTTTGCATTTTAATAAGATTAATTAATTGTTACTATATAATTTTAATTTAGGAGAAGAAGAAGGTATCAGAACAGAAACTAAAAAGGATGATTTAAACCCAGTGTTCAACCGACCCTACCAATTTCTGGTAAAATATAACCAATGCAATAGTGATATCACCCAAAGTACCTTGTTAAGCACTGATTACCCTCCCTACCTTAGTTTTGAAATTAATCGAAATTTTTGGGTAATGGTTTGTCCCGAAAGATTGGACATAGTAGATCGACAGGCGCTTTGTGTAAAATCGCCATACAATTTTATGTTAATTCTAAAACACATTGTTTTTTACTTTAAAGTTTCTGTCTGTCCTTCAGACATTAAAGTTTTACTACTTGAGCTCTTTCTCAATAAATTAATTACACTTTTCTTTCTTATTTCCTTTAATTTAGCTTATAAATTATCTTAAATAAGTTCATTACCATTGCATTGTTTATAATTGTCTTTTTACTACCACTGCTACTACATAATTCACTTTGTCTGTCCGGCCGTAACGCTATGGGGAATTTGTAATTTTCTAAGCTATTATTCAAGATAGACAGCTGTTTTTTGTGTGAAGATACCCTATATTAATGAACATCCGGTATAAAATTTACTTTGTCCGTCGGTCTGCCAGTCATGCTACAAAATATCAAAAAAAATATGTGAAGCAGAAAGTTTTCGTGATTTTGTCCTTCGCTACTTATGGATGTTGTCATCCATGTTTAATAATTAAAACATTGCCAAACTATTTCTAGATGCCTAAAGATAACGTGATCAGAGAGTTGGTTCTACAAGTATTTGATTCTGATGACAATATTCAAGATAAAGAGGAGGATGACAAAATAGGAGAGGTACATTTTAAAGTCCTCCCCCCCCCCCCCTTATTTCTTATTTCCTTGCGGGGATTCTAATCCTTAGATAAACTCAAAAACTCGAAAAATTAAACCTCCCCCCCCCCCTTGTTTTCAATTCAGTTCAAACGAAGGGGTGGGGGGTCTAATG
This sequence comes from Acartia tonsa, assembly GCF_053477335.1. Taxonomy (NCBI): domain Eukaryota; kingdom Metazoa; phylum Arthropoda; class Copepoda; order Calanoida; family Acartiidae; genus Acartia; species Acartia tonsa. Next base: position 39,150,559 of record NC_137273.1, on the reverse strand, counting down.
GCCGCTAGGCAATTTTAGGGAAACTTCTTCGGCATGTCAAAAGTTAAATATCTATTAATTAGAAAGGTTACCAGTAACTTTTGAACTATTGTTTTTTTTTTTTAAATCGTGTATTAACTGTATTACTTTTAGGCTCGAATACTGCTGACATCTGAGGATTACATGTTAGATAAAGTATACAGACTCACTCTCAAGTCTTTTAAACATTCACCAGTAAGTATTCAGGATGATATAATAACAACCTATATAACAAGTAGTTGGATGTTTGACCGTTTGCAAGTGACATGAGTTCATAATGACAAGTTTTGTCTTCTTTTATTTTTTTTTGGGGGGAAGGCTACTTTTATCTACCCCCCACCCTTACCCTCCACCTATAAAAATATTTCAGGAGAGGCATTTTTCTGGTTGCCTATTATACCCCTTAATTGTTGTAAAAATTATAAAAAATTGAAAGGCATTTCTTTTATAACCCAACCTTCGTGGACGTTCAGACGCTTATGGGAATCTCTAATTCTACATGACAGGACGATCATCTAATCCTCATTTAACCTATCAAAAACCTTAGAATTATCATTGATTTGGAATTGATGTATAACAGAATGAAACCTTTCTTTTCTTCGTTTTTAGCCAAAGCCCCAAAGGACTTCAATCATCAAGAAAAACAAGTACTAGAAGGTAAAATCAATTTATAAAGAAAGGTTTTTTGTTTGTCCATCAAGATATCGAGTTCTAAATTTTGGGGAAGCTTCGTTTAGGTACTGAGATAATTTATTTTTATATTCAAGGCAGGATTATTTGCTCACTTCATCCCACTTCCCTTTTTTGTCTGTCTAAATTTAAGAAAGGGTATAATGGGCAATTTATTACACTAGTCCCCAAAGTTTTAAATTAAGGTTTTTTTTATTCGATGACTTAACAACTTTGTGGACTTATTTGAATTTTGATTGGTTAGTTAATTAAATTGAGTATTCAAACGTTTCAACCATTAATTTTAATTCTACAGAAGGATTAATTTTGTGCGTCATCATTAGGCATGTACATTAATTTATCGGCCAATGTCCAATACCTTTAGATCCCTGGTCTAGATTCGATTAATTATCTAATACTTTGAATTTGTATCAAACGCTTTAGTTATATCAAGGTGTCGTTAATCACCAGGTAGTCAAAATATTCGTAATAAGTCGAAGTGCACGATTCTTAGACCAATAAAAAAAACAATCTTTAGGAACAATCTGACCACAAAATTGGTAAAAAAGTGTACTGTACATCAATTGGTACAAACGTGGATTAGTTCATTTTCTTAAAGATTTTATAAGAAAGGGGTAGTTGCACGAAATGCATTTAAACTTGAAATTAGTGAACTGCTTTTTTCTTTCTATTTATTAGTTTAAACTACATCTGTAGGACATATATTTGAAAGAATTTCAGTTTTCTAACAGTAAGTTTTAAAAATAATAAAATAAAGACTTGAAATCAAATTTTTTGGATATATGCATCTTACATATATGGCTGTCCCGTTTTTACAAAAACAACATGATGACTATTCTGCTGGTGCCTAATTGATTGCTATTTATTGTAATACAAAATTATATATGTTAGATGGTATTGTTGTAACTTATGCTTGCACTCAAACTCGTTAAATGCACTTCATGCAACTTTCTATTGTCTAAAAATTTCGTCGCTTTGTAGTTTAATATTGAAAAAAATAGCGGTCTCCTGGAAAGTTTTGTCTCTGGTTTACCATCTAGGCTAATAAATCTATTTTTTTTAGGTTGGTTGATGAGAATATCTTCTCTCCTATGATGCTTCTTTGTTGTGATTAAACCCAATAAAAAAAATATATTTTTTAAAAATAAATCCGTCAAAAATGAAAAAATAGTTGATTTGATCGAATTTATTTTATTATTTGTCATTCGTTATTTTGAAAGCTTTGGGGACTTCGCCATTTGGTTGCAAAATCGAGCATTTTTTTTTATCTGCAAAAGGGGAAATTTTGTTCGTCATAATTAGGGGTAAACATTATTTTTCGTTTAAATCTTATCCATTAGGATCCCTGGATTAGATTTATCTTACAATTTAAAATAGTCGCACAAACAGAAAAATAAGAGAAAACAAGTTTTAATTTTAAATGTCTATTTTATAAGCTACAGTTGGGGGTAATGAATAATAATTATTAAAAATCATTAATTAAGATAATAATTAGTGAATGTCTATCACATGACAAGTAAAATAATAAATAATTAACATTTTAATTCAATGTTTTAACATCGAAAAAATTTACACTTCACCATAATTTTTATTCTTGTGCTAGGTTTTTAAAACAATTAAAAAAAATTAATTGATTGATATATTCATTTTTGTAATTAAAGAGCATAAATTAAAATTAAGGATCTACTGCAGTTCACGGTAAAATATTGCTGGTAAGCCATATTTCCAAAACTCTATGAATTTTAAAGGCTGCTAGCTGCCAAGCGGCTGAACGTACAGATCATACCCGCACATCATTTTATACGGCATAAAAAGGCCTACAAATAATCTGGAATAGCCAAGATCCAATTATGCACAGGGAAAGCTTCACTGAAGAAAAAACGCGTAAAATAGGTCTTTTTCGCGCATTTCTCTGCACTGCGAGATAATTATGCATTATTGATTTATGGCTTTTACAGATTATTTATAGGCCTTCTTATGCCGCTTAAAACAGTGTGCGGGCATGATCTGTACGTTCAGCCGTTTGGCAGCTAGCAGCCTTTAAAATTCATCGATTTTTGGAAATATTGCTTACCAGCAATATTTTACCGTGAACTGCAGTAGATCCTTAATTAATATATTTTAAATTGTTAAATAGGTGAAATATGTTCGGTTTAAAAAATATTATCAATTTTATACAAAAGGAAAATTACCGTTTAATACTGTTTAAAAACCTTAGCACAAAAGAGTTTTAAGTTTAAATATTTAGCAAACATAGCACACACATTTTAATATTTCTAATGATAAGCAAAAAACATGTTATTTAATTTAAAACATTTTTGCAAAATAAAACTCGAAGACTTTTTTTTTATTGACTCGACTTCATAATCAAAAAGTAATTGATAAGAGGTTTTCCTTTGCAGTGAAGCTTCTTATGGCTCCAAAGGTTAATACCTATTTTTTACCCTCCAAAGAGAAAAAAAATCACCAAAAATTCTTTATTACTTTTTCTTTATGAAATTAAATTTAAAGTGCTCTAAATGCGTAGCCGCTAGATTGAAGGTTGCATTTTAACTTTTATTTTAATAGTTATTTCTCGCATCGAATTATAAACGACTTTCCGCGGATATAGAATGTACAAGCATAAGATTAAAACTAGTTTCTTTAGCCCCGAGGTGCCGAAGGCACCGGCTAAAAAAACTGGTTTTAATCTTATGATTGTACATTTTTATATTCGTAGAAAGCTGGATATAATACGATATAATAGATCCTATCCACCGGATTCGAATGAATACGAGAAAAAATCTTCCGAGTTTTATTTCCAACTTGCTATGGTATACAAAACGAGCTACTTAGCAGAAACAGTAATATGTATACCTTATAATAGGTGGCTCTGCTATTTTAACTAACTTACATAATAACGTCCTTTAGTAGCGAAGCCTTGATCTTTTTCTATGACAAAGGATCCTTTTCTAAAGTAATATGATGTCTATTTTTCTGTAAGTGTAACGAAAGATCTCGCTAACTGCTAATTCAACCGATAAGGTTATTCTTTACAGTTAAGCTTGTTGTAGGTCCAGGGAAGGTTTATAATTATTTTTAAGGAGATTACTCCATTCTCCAAAGAGAAATAGCCGTCTCCCCCTTTCCCCTCAAGTGCCTTTGTGCCATTAGAGGCGTATCTGCGAGTTTAAGATATAACCGTGCAATGGATTAACCTTCCAACACCCTAATGTAAACCTAAAAACTTTTAATAGTACAAAAAAAAGGATAGACAGACCAACACATATGTCTTGCAGAGCAGGTTCGCTACTAAAAATCTAGTTGACACAAGAATATGCGCAGATCATGCATAGAGGGCGGAACTGAGTTTAGCAAACAAGAGGCGTTCAACACACGTGTGGTTGCAACAAAACTTTACATTTTTTGAAGATTAAAAAAGGGTAAAATTCAGACTGCCAAACCTGCAGGTATGTTAAAAGTAATTTTTATTATATCGGTGAAATTCCTCACTGTCTCTAAAATAAAAGAAAATGTAAGTCAAAAGTTTTATAACCAGTTTATAAATCATTTTAATCCAGAGAAGGGATAATTTTACAGGGGTGTATATTCTGCACAAGATTTATTTTTTCCCCTGCTACAAAATTTTTTTTTTCTCCCCCTAGTTTATTCTCACCAAGTAGGGGGAAAATGGAAAAATATTTAAAAAACTCTATATTTTACTTATTTTATCTCTCCTACCACACATTTTTTTTAGTTTTTTTCACAAAGGAGGCGGGGGGAAATGGAATTTTTTTTTTCAGTGTTCTTAATTTTTACATTTTTTCCCCTCCAACCACTTATTTTTAATTCCCCCCCCCCCCCCCGAGCAGGGGATCCCATGTAGAATATACACCCCTGTAATTTTAATAATCATAATTTGGAATATACACCAATGTAAAAACCTAAAGGTTTGTTGGGGTCACGTGTGTGTGTAGAACTCACTGTTATACAAGAGGCAATGGTAATTATGTAGTAATCACAAAGAGAGGGAGCACAAAAACAATTAAATCAGAAAAAATAAAAAGTTATTTAAAAGTAAATAGTAGAACCTGGCAGATAAAAAATTAAATACATCCATAAATCTATAGAAACCATTCATTTAAAGAATAAAATTTTTTTCGCATAACTAATACCGTTGGTGATAATAGTTAAAAAAGAAAAAAAATATCTCTTTTTGACAAATAAAATGAGTGGATTTTTTTTCTCAAGACAACAATTGATAGGAATCTAAATCTGCCCAAAGTCTACTTTCTCATTATCTGATTTAACTGACGTAAGTATAAAAAATTAATTTTTAAAATATTGAAAAAAACGATATCTTGATAATTATAGCGGACTAGAAACAGTTTTATTAGCAAAGAAACAACATAAAACTATATTAAGACGTAATACAAATAATTTATAATAATCTATTAAATCTAATAAAATACTTAATAAAACTAAGCAGCAAAAATGGTACAAAACACTCAAAAGCTAAATAATTTTAAAGTTTTTTCTTACTAAAGATATCAAAATAAACATCAAAACTCTAAAACGATAACAACATTAAAAATTTTTCTAATCTTAACCAAACCAGACAAAAAAAGTTTTTCAGGCTTCATACAAAAAAATTTTCTTTTTAAAAAGCGTCTGAATAACCTTTTTTAGAACTTAAACTAAAAATAGAAATTAAACACATTTTTTAAGACACATTTTTAATAAAAAAAGGAGTCAAAAATAAGAAAGTTAAACATTTAACATTAATAGAACTACATTTTTGAAGCATTTTTTAAAAGAAAAGATTGTCTAATTTTAATTTAAGCATTTTTTTAAATAGGTTGTTATCAATTAAAACCTTATATATTAATTAGGGTTGGGCCGGATACTTTTTTGGCCGGATACCGGATATCCGGTTGATTTCTAATGCTGGATATCCGGTTCCGGCCGGATATCTGGTCAACGTTCGATATCCGGCAATTTACCGGATATCCGGCCGTATAACCGGATATCCGGCGTCAAAAATCAGCCGGATATCATGAAACCGGATAGTTTTAATATCCGGTATCCGGCCGGATATTGAAAATTGCCGGATATCCGGCAAGACCGGATATCCGGCCCAACCCTAATATTAATGCACAATTATATAGCAATAGCACACAGACAACAGGTGAGATAAAACGTTAGTTTAAATCCTTACATTTAGAAGATCAGTGTTTTAAGAGATTGAGCATTGTAAATGTTTTTTTAAACACGGTTTTAAAGAAAACTGATTTTAACATTTCTTTTTAATGTAATTTAGACGTGAACTTAAAAGCTTCAGTAAGAAATGGGGGGGGGGGGGCGAAAGTGACACTTTTTGAAACCAAAACTAAAAGTCAAAGGAACTCAACTAAAAAAAAGAGTTACAGGTCTGACATTTTGCATGGAAGTTGCTTTATAGGGGTACAATATGGAACTGTGAAGAAACGGCGTCGCAACTGCCGAAAACCGCCGAGAAAAGGCAAAAAAAATTTCAGCGGGAAACGGCGGTTTTCGGCGGTTGCGCCGCCGTTTCTTCACAGTTCCATATTTTACCCCTATAAAGCAACTGCCATGCAAAATATCAGACCTGTAACTCTTTTTTTTAGTTGAGTTCCTTTGTTGACTTTTAGTTTTGGTGTCAAAAAGTGTCACTTTCGCCCCCCCCCCCCCCTTTGAGCATGAACCACTAGAAAAATTACAATTTTTAAGGAAGAAAAACAAATACAATGCCCAGTACCTTGCACCTGATTTAAAAATACGTCTAATGTTAATACTAGGGTTGGGCCGGATATCCGGCCGGATAGTTTCAATATCCGGTATCCGGATAGTTTCAATATCCGGTATCCGGATATCCGGTGTGGCCGGATATCCGACCGGATAGTTTCAATATCCGGATATCCGGTGTGGCCGGATGGATATCCGACCGGATAGTTTCAATATCCGGTATCCGGCCGGATATCCGGCCCAACCCTAGTTAATACAAATACGAGTCTAGGATATCATAGTTAATCACTCAAACACTAAGAAGTTAGAGTTAGATTAGATAGACAAGACACAGAGATAAACATTCCGAAAAGTGAATTAAAAATAATCTATTAAAAAATCGTCTAATTGCATGTCTTAAAAATCCTCAAAAACTTGCGGATTTTCTGTTTAAGATGGAAGATTTAATTTGAATTATTTGCCAGAATATTTGTCACTGCCTTTCTCACAAGATAGATAGATAGGTGCACTATATTATTCTAAGATGTGATACTTTAAATACACTTTTACTTGTATTTAATCAAAACTATTCTAGATTTAAAATTTTCATCAATTTTAAGTTTTATTTGCATTTTAATGTTTAGGTAGGTATAATCTTAAGAATTTACTTTTCTTACAAAGAGAAAGAAATCCAAGCTAGAGTTATATTACAAACGGAATACTTTTTTAGAATAATGTTTGGACTAGAGTAATAATAGTTTGTTAAAAAGGAGATTTATCATTAAGGACATCATTAAATTTTGGACTTAAAAAAGCGTTTGAAATAGTATCATTTTAAAAAATCTAATTGAAAAAAACCTCCTTATAAGCTTTTTTAACTTTGATATAGCTTTATAAGTATATTTTCTAAGCACTGAATAAGTATTTTAGGATTTTTATGTATTGTACTATTAAATCTCATTTTAGTAACTTTTTTTATTTAAATGAAGAAATTTTAATATTATTGATATGTAGTTGAAATTCTTATTTTCTATTTCTTTAATTATGATAATTATTAAAAAAAAACTGACACATAACATATTTTGCTATTCTATTGATTAAACAAGAATTTTTGAAGACTAGAAGTTAAAGTTCTAGATCATAGGTTGATATTTTAATATGGAAGGAGTAGGATGGGGGTGAGGGGGTTGCATGGATCTTGTAATCATAAATTTAAGAGCACGTAACTATTTTCATTTACTCATAAGAAAGCTATAATTCAAATATTATTTTCGGTGTTGCATTTTATGTTCTCTATATTTACAGATTACAAGATCTTAACATAATCCCCCCCCCCCCCCCCAGCACAACATTTTTAGAGCTTGATTTTAATATAAAAAAACATATGCATCTAAATTCTACATTAAAAATCACATAGTGCTTCACATCAGAAAAATAAGGCAACTTAAATTCAATAATGACATGTAATAATAAATAATTTTAATACTTTTTTTATATTAATCTAACTTTATAATGTGTTTATTCTTAAAGTGCTACTTATTTAATTTAAAAAAAATTAATTATGAAATATTTTTGTTAATACAATGAATATTTACAATGAGAAAATTAATCATATGAGAAAAAAAGGCTAAATATGCAAACTAAAACGTTATTATAATGGTAGATTTTAAGTACCTTATAAATTTTTTTAGATTTTCAAGTTTTATTGTGTTTAATACTTGTTTAAAAAAGAATAAGTTTAAACCTAACAAAAAATCAAGCCTTTAATATTTAACCCTTAACGGTCGGGGGGGGGGGGGGGGGGGCGTTGAACGCCCCCCCATCCGGTTTTTTCTATCTCATTTTCTGTGTGTGAAAGATGAAGAGCCCAAACTGCTTGACTTTTTAAGTATGGGTATGACACATAACTGAGAGTTGAAATTTTTTGAATATCTCCATCCTGGCGGGCACAGGATGCCAGCAAACCTGGCAGGGTCATCCAGGTAAAGAGCAAAAATATTTATTTGACTAAAACAAAGCATTTTATCATACCAAAATACTAAAAAATCCTCTAGTAGTACATCCTTATATAAAATACAGGTGTTCAAGTCACTTTCAGGTTCCAGGTATGATCCTGCAGGTCCTGATCCTCCAGGTCTCCAGAATTCTTTAAAAGGCTCCTGTGGCCGCAATTTTTGACTTAGAGACTTCAAATTTAAAACTTAAGCTTTTCTTACATGTCTACATAACGTATTAAAATTTCATGAAGATCCGCCGCCGTTTTCCCGCCGACCGCCGACTGCGGCGGCTGGCAGCTGCCAAGTACAGCTGCGGCCGCTGAAATTTATATTTTGATATTTCTAATGTAAAATTTACATAAAGATAAACATTTTCTGGAAAAAAATTTTTCTTCTAGCTTCAAAAATAAGAAAATTACAGCCGTTTGAAATTTTTAAGTAAAAAAGGACCTAAAAACAAAGGTTGTTAAATAAAAGGGTGAAGGAAGCGAAAATTGACTTAGACTTAGACAAAAAAATTTAGCCCTCTAGCTCTAATAGGAACTGAGATAATAAGGGGGGGCGTTGAACGCCCCCCCCCCCCCCCCCGACTGATTAAGGTGCGGCAAGGGGCCCGACTGTAAAGGGTTAATACCTATTCAAAAGATGTTTTTAGTTTCAAAAAAGGCTTATTAAGTGATGTCAAAATAGGAGTTGTATAAAGTAAGGTTTAGTAGATCCCCGCAGGGTTCGGTCCCCCTGAGGACTAGGGCTCGTTTTCACTCCAATCCTCTGAATCTGAGTACAGATCAAATAATTCAACAAAATCCAGGGGTAGCACCAACTGGCCCTCTCTCTCCTGAAAATTAAGACGTATGCACATTGATATCCATGATTGTAGGGCATCTGCGTTAAAATCCTACATATAAAAGTAACAGGATGTTTGTCTGTCCGCTGAGATGTTCTAGGCCAATAGTTACACAACTTTCAAGGAAGCTTTTTAAACCTAACAATTTCGGTAATAAAGAAGTATGTACTAACTTTTATATCAATGATTGTAAAGTAACGGCGAAAGTGTTAAAATACTATACTAAAGTAACTGGTTGTTTGTTCGCTAAGATATCGTAAACAGTTGTATACTTATATTTTTAAAATCTGTAAGCTTCAGTAATAAAGAAATTTATAGATAATGATAACCTTGATAGTAATGTAACTCAATGTGTTACAATCCTATATACTAAAGTAATAAGATGTATGTCTGTTTGTTAATCTAAAATGATCTAATAGGTAACCACTAACCAAAGATAAGATCATACTTGTAGATAGAAAAGTATCTACCTGTAAGATATCAAAGAATATTAATCTTTAAAAAAAACAAACTATTTTTTCCTTAGATAAGGGGAGGGTTTTATGCAACCATCTCGTAATCAAAGTATAAATGGCACTTAAATTCGAATTTCGATCTGAAATTTTGCATGAGTAATCCTTGGTAGGTATATTTTCCCTAAATCGAACAAAAAGTTGAAAAAATAAAATTTTTTTGTGGCTATTTTTAGGGCAAATCTGTCATAAATTACGTGAAATCAACATTTAAAACATATTTTTGCTTTAAATCATCTGAAATGATACAAAAAAAACATTTTTTTTAGATTTCTAGTAACAGCAACTACCGGCTAGAATAGTTTAAAAACGTTTTGGAGCAGCAAAGAGTATTATGTGGAGATAGGTTTCATGATGGATTTGCATAGAAAAAAAAATTGCTAAACAGCTGAGCCGCCAGCCATTTGCCGTTACTTTTCCAACTTTTTGTTCGATTTAGGGAAAATAGACCTACCAAGGAATACTCATGCAAAATTTCAGATCGAAATTCGAATTCTAAGTGCCATTTATACATTGATTACGAGATGGTTGCATTAACCCCCCCCCCCCTTTATTTGAAAATAAAATAGAAAGTCGCCTAGGTACCAAAATAGAAAATACACACCTCTAAGAAATCATAGAGCAGTAGTCTTTGAACAAGACTTAAATTCCCCTCGGCATTCACTCTTCTCTGGGGCTTTCTTGGGGGTCCAACATCAATAATCCTAAATAATCAGGGATTAGGCAATGAACGATAGATTTATTACATAACCAATTGAATTATGAATAAAAATTGACCCTTATATTATTGGTTGGAAAGTATGGACATCAGAATTTTTTTAAAAACCAATCATTTTAATAAAAGATAAAAAGTTTTGAGTCAACTAATAAAACAACGTAATTATAAAACATTGGGAACCAGTGTACTTTACAGTCAAGTGACACCCCCCTCCCCCCCACCTCCTCGAAAATGAACACCTTACCTTCCATCCTTGTCGGCGTGTTGATAAAAACATTTGTTTCCAAATGGACACTCTCCAGAACCCTTGTTGAAATACTTGCACTCTTTCAATCCAAGATTTTTCTAAACAATTCTTTGTTAATTTTTCATGTAGAGGAATGAGATACAACAATTTGCTGGCCGGGCATAGTTTTTCCAGTATGGCTTCGAAACCGATTGATATCCGCTGAATTGGAACCGGTACTAAGTCATACTGAAAAATTATGTATAGCATCTTATAACAGACAATTTTCCACGTATATTATTATAAAAATACTAGCTTTGTTAGCCTAGGCAGGTTTTATCCTTATAATTATTAATTATTTATGCGATAAATAACTATTACCGATTAGTATTATAGACAGTTTTCCGCGGATAGTAAAATGAAGAATCATAGGATTGATTTTTGTTTAACTGGCCCAGTTAGTCCAAGGCCTATGCCAATTAAGTAGGGAATTATTCTATTATTTCAATTTCAGTAGAAGATTTTCTTTAATACAATACCTACAGTACATGATTTTGAGTTTGCTATTTAAGAGAAACAGCTGATTTTTTGGGTGTGAAGATTTTATCTTAAAATCTTTTTATACATATTTCATATGATTTTTCTCTATCTCTGTCTTGAATCTCTAGCTCATTACTTCAAACTAAAATTTATGTATGAGTACAAAAATAATTTGTTGCCAAGGTCTTTTAATAATATGCAGGGCGACCACTCCAAAACCAAATAAATATAGTATTTTTATAGTATATTTTTTTAATCCATATAGTATATATAGTATATTTTTTCTTACTCATATAGTATGATATAGTATCGGACTTTGTTTTATTTAGTAATACATAGTATATAAATCATCAATAATAACTCAAGGCAAAGCTGGTAACAAAGTAATTTCACATAAAAGGGGGGAGGGGGGGGGGGGGAGTTTTGCCACTTTCGCTTACTCTTTGATTATTAGGCTAGGCATTAATGTGAGTCTATAGGTCATTAGGGATAAAAGTTTACTTTTGGGTAGAACTTCACGTATATTTAATCATTTTTTGGATAGGTCTCCAGGTTCAGGTGCTGCAGGCTAGCTGGAAGGTGGTTTCTGGACAAGTAAAAAATTTAAATTTCTGTTTGAAGAGTTAGAGATCAACTTATTAAAAAATATGTATCTTTTCTTTATGTTATTAACATATCTGAAGAAAAAAATTAAAATCAGACTCCAATTTTTGGTCCTGCAGGCCTCCAGGTTCACTCTGGACAGGTGAAAAATTCAAATTTCTTATTAGAATAGTTAGAGGTCAACTTATAAAACAGAAAATGCATCTTTTTGGATGTTATTAACATAACTGAAGAAAAAATTAAATCGACCTCCAAGATCAACTTATTAAAAAAATATGTATCTTTATGTTATTACCTAACATATCTGAAGAAAAAAATTAAAATCAGACTGCAATTTTTGGTCCTGCAGGCCTCCGGGTCCACTCTGGACAGGTAAAATTCAAAGGGGGGAGGCGGATGTGCCACTTTTTGAAACCAGAATTAAAACATGCATGATCTCAGCCCATAACAGAGTTACAGCTCTAAAATTCAGCTCAGCAGTTGCTTTTGTGGAGAACAATATTGAATTGAGAAGAAACGGCGGCGGAACCGCCGCTCCCGCCGATTTTTTTTCATTTTTTCGCCAAATTAGACAGTTCTCAATCATCTGAGATAAACTCTTTTCTCATAAAATGTAAAATCTTATAAGTGTCAAGGCAAAAGAAATTTAGGCGGGAAACAGCGGTTTTCGGAGGGAGCGGCTGTTCCGCCGCCGTTTCTTCACAGTTCCATTTTGTTCTCCACAAAAGCAACTGCTGTGCCGAATTTTAGAGCTGTAAGGGCTGAGATCATGCACGTTTTATTTTTGGTTTCAAAAAGTGTCACATCCTCCTCCCCCCTTTCTTGTTTGAAGAGTTAGAGGTCAACGTATAAAACAAAGAATGCCTCCAGGTTCAGGTGCTGGAGACCCTCAGGTGGACTCTGGGAAGGTAAAAATCAAACTTCTGATTTGAACAGTTAATGGAATATTTGTTAAACAAAATGAGCTTATATTTGGATGTTATTTATATATTTTAAGGAAAAAATAAAATTAGCTTTCAGGTTTAGGTGCTTCAGGCCTCCAGGTGGACTCAGGACAGGTATAACATCAAAATTTCAAATTTAAGGAGTTAAAGGTTAGTTTATTAAACAAACATAAGCATCTTTTTAGATACTATTTATGTGTTTTGAAGAAAAAATGACAATCGACCTCCAGGCTAGGTTAAGGTGCTGCAGGCCTTCAGATGGACTCTGGACAGGTAAAATATTATGTTAATATATAATAATATGTTAATATTATCCAGAGTGGACCTGGAGGCCTGCAAGACCTGAACTTGGAGGCCGATTTATATATTTTCTTCAGATATGTTAATAAGATCAAAAAATACATATTCTGTTTTAAAAGTTGACCTCTAACTCTTAAAACAAAAATTTTTATTTTTTACCTATCCAGAGTGAACCTGGAGGCCTGCAGGACTTAACCCTGGAGGCTAATTTTCATTTTTTCATCAGATGTTAATAACATCCTAAAAGATGCATATTTTGTTTAATATAAGTTGATCTCTAAATCTTCAAACTAAATTTTTAATTTTTTTACCTGTCCAGAAACCACCTTCCAGCCTGCAGCACCTGAACCTGGAAACCTATCCAAAAAATGAATAAATAAAAGTGAACTAATACCCAAAAGTAAACTTTTATCCCAACTTACCTATAGTCTCACATTAATACCTAGCTTAATAATCATTCTATGAAAAATAACTGATATTTAAAACATCATCGCAAACAATAATATATTTTCAGGATTTTTTCAATTACTGTAGAGCTTTATGCATTTTTGTCATATCACAGTATCTTTTGATAGGTTATTTTAGGTTAGGTTAGGTAAGTCAAAGGTTAATGATTGCCCCTCAGAGATAAAGCCCCCCGCAGGGGCTAGAAATAGGAGAAAACCTACTGTGAAAATAAGACAAAACTCTCCTTCAGAGGCGTTGTCTCAAAACTGACAATATTCGTTTTTTGTTATTTAAATTTAATATCATATAGTATATATAGTAAATTTTGGTCAAATAAAGGTAATATTATATAGTATATATAGTAAATTTTTGTCAAATAAAGGTAATATTATATTATATAGTATATATAGTAAATTTTTGTCATATAGTATGATATAGTATCCAAATTCATCCTATATAGTATAAATAGTATATATAGTATGCAGTGGTCGCCCTGAATATGTGGCCTAGACGAGGTGAATTAAATGGTAACTTCGTTTTGAGAAACAATAATAATTTAACTGTCCCCTTTTCTCGAATTAACTTAGTAGAGAGGCTTCCTATTTGTTCATTTCCAAAGATATGGAACAGTTTTGACGACCGTGATAATATAAAAAATGCCTTAAACCTAAATCAATTTAAGAGTAAGCTAAAAAAATGCCTTCTAGCAAAAATAGACATAACATGTTATAGACTTCTTTGCCGTTCTTGCCACCTAAGAATGTAAAACATTTATTCTGTCTGTTCTACAAGTCTTCACTGATTTACCCCTCATATTAATTATAAATGTTTATAGTCAATATTACAAACACACATCATGTTACTTTCCCCTCCAATTCCCTTCCTTACAATTCCACATTATAATCCCCATCATATATAATGCGTAAGTTCTTATTTTAAATAATTAAGCTTCATGTTATCTATTATATTTTTTTATCATTTTTTTCTTATCTGCAAAGGCTACTTAATATTACCTCGAGAGAGATTAATTAGTCCTTTGACACGAATTTTGAATGTGAATACTATTATCTTTATTATTAAACTATAAGTAATCATGATCAATTTTATTGTTTGTTTGTGATTATACCCTGTAATGTATATATATTTTTTTGTATGTGTCATAAAATAAATATTTCATTTCATTTCATTCCATTCATCAATCAAATCTTCTATTGGTCTAATAAAAATATTTGTAGTGTTAATTTTTTTAAAAAGTGGCAACCTAACTTGCAGTAATTATCTATCTATCTATTTATTAACCTTATATTCAGCTAAAAGTTGGTCCTTCTGTTCTGGAGTCTCCACCCAAAATCTGCTCGGGCATATAAAATCTGACGTTTGTCTGAAAAAGATAGTAGAAGTTATTTTTGTTATATAGACAGCTTTCCGTGGATATTAAAATGAAATATTGTAAGATTAAAACCAGTTTTGTTAGCAATGAGAGCCGAAGGCCCAGGCTACCAAAACTAGTATTAATTTTATGATTTTTTTCATCTTAATAGGTATTCGTGGAAAGTTTTCTTGTATTACGGTGCTATACATGATGATTCAATATGGCCGAGAACCGGTTCTTTTACATTGGATAATGATCGAGTTCGTTCGAGTACTGGAAAAAGTTTTTAAACTTTTAACTTTACGGGATATTTGCAAAGTGCCAGTCTCCCTGTCTATAGGGCTAATTTTTCAGACGTCATTTTCAAAGAGGGATGGGAGGAGAGAGGGGTGACAGTATGATGGAAACCGCCCAAATAACCAACCTGCATTCTGGGCAGGCTCTGATGATCTTGTGTTCAAACTGTTTGGCCTGTCTCCATTTTCTTATGCAGGGCAGGCAGAAACAGTGGGTGCACGATGGTAATATTCCAAATCTTAAACAAGTTGTAGTCATTAATCAGGGATCTTAAGGGATAAGACCAAGAACAATAAATTGAAGTACATCACTAATGATAAACAAAAATACCCCTTATGTAGATATAAATTATTGGTTGGAAAGTCTGGATACTGCTAGTTTCGACCAACAAATTAATATTTAATAAAAGTTGCTTTAAATTTCAGCATACAAATAAGAAAGCATGTCTAGAAACTTAACATACCAGACTCAGTAATGTTTACAGCCGAATGTACCCTCCCTTAATGTATTTAATTTACAATGTGATTTTATTTACTTATAATTTCAATTATTTTCTGTTATTATTTTGAGTTATTTGGAATGTAAAAATGCATTTAAGACCTTATGGATGGTGTATCTTGTCCTGTAGATGTTATCCAGGTTAAATATTTCAAGTGGAACAAATAATGAGATAGTTTACCTGGCTTCGCCCTTAGGTTTATCCAGTACAATCTCCATGCAAATTCCGCAGGTTTTCTCCTTGGATCTGGCCACTGCAAAACTCAACTCCATGTCTCGTTCATGCTCTCGTAGACATTCCTGTATAAATATACATTATTTTTTTTATCATGTAATTTAATTATTAGCAGCAAAGCTACAATATAATTCGATGTGAATTTCTCGGCGACTACTTCCGAGAGACTGCTATTTTTTTATTAAAGATACTACCTACTTATTAAAGCTCATCCAATAAACAGCTTAATTGGTCTGTCGGTTATGCTCTTGTCCATCTATGATGTTGTCATCCTTGTCAAAATATACCTAACTTGCTAATAATAATTTTGTAAACTTAAAAGTTAGTATAAAATCTCACCGCTAGATGGGCTTTACGTTGCATATCATGTTGTGGATGAAGAATATTCTGTCCACAGTAATCACAGGGAGCTCCGTGTATATACATACAAATATTTCCATATCTATAAATTAATAACAATTAGAATAACTAACAAGGACGAATAGTTGCAAAGATCAAAGCTGATAAACAAAATTACCCCTAATGTAGATTAATTTTAGTAAAAAAGTTTAGATACTACTAGCTTAAACTAACCAATCAAGATTAAATCAAAGCAATCAAAGTGTTTAAGCCGACGAATAAGAGAACTTTAAAAAAAACTTTGGGAACCAGTACTATTTGCAGTCTAATGTCCCCTCCCTCCCTGATTATTACTTACCTACACTCTCCAACTCTGTAGAAGGGACACAGCTGGGATTCAGCATCACTCACACTCTGAAAACAAGGA
Source organism: Acartia tonsa (assembly GCF_053477335.1). Taxonomy (NCBI): domain Eukaryota; kingdom Metazoa; phylum Arthropoda; class Copepoda; order Calanoida; family Acartiidae; genus Acartia; species Acartia tonsa. The sequence goes on along the minus strand of NC_137273.1, from coordinate 39,133,825 downwards.
AAAAATTAGGGATAAGACAATAAAAGATAAATTGATATGGATTAAAATTATTGGTTGAAAATTTTTGATGACTAATAGTTTGAAACTAACCATTAAAAATTATTTTAAAAAGTACTTAAGTTTTTTGAGACAACATATAAGCTAACGTTGTTATAAGACTTTGGGTACCAGTGTAATTTACAGTCCCAATGTCTCAAGGTGCATTTTAAGGAGACGGACATCCTAACATAAGAATTTGGACACATTACCTGCTGCTTAACAATGTTGCCATTAACAACTTGGGCCCAGCTGCGCTGTTTTGGCTGAGACGGCTGTTCGTCCTTGTTCTTGTTCTGACCATCAGCAGCTGTTGAGCCGCTACTATTGCTAGTTCCTGACTGTTTGCTGCTGCCTCCGATACTGCAAGACTTCTAAAACGAATGATAATTACAAAAAGTAAATGATATTTTTCATAAATCAATATAAAAGGAAATGTTTTTAGAAAAAAGATTAATTTATAAATTTTAGAAGATAATGAACTAAAGGAGGCTATGCACGAACGAAAGCAAGTAACGTTAAGCACCTTCCAGTAGTGATGTTAAGCACTTTTTCTGTGAATATACTAGTGTTTACCCAGTATAGTTAAATAAATGAAAAAATATGTCCTCAGGGGCCTCAAAAGAAAAAACTTTGAAATGTGATTCGCTTTTTGACGAAATGTCGTAATAGTTATTTCTCGTATCGTATTATAATCGGCTTTCCGCGGATATAGAGTGTACAATTATAAGATTAAAACTAGTTTTTTTAGGCCCGAGGTGCCGATAGGCACCGGCTAAAAAAACTGGTTTTAATCTTATGATTGTACATTTCTATATTCGTAGAAAACTGGATATAATACGATGCTAGACATAGTTTTTTCGTATGGATGAGAACCGGTTCCTATCCACCGGATTCAAATGAATACGAGAAAATATTTTATTGATTTCAATGTGAAAAACCAAAAAACACACGATAAAATATCATATAAGCTGTAAAAATCAAAAGTACATCAATTATGCTGTTTAAGTTATTCTATTGTCAACATATTTGCTAAATTTTTAAACCAAAGACCATAATATGCCTAACAAAGGTTCTTTACATCACTTGCTATCGTTCGTACATAGTCCCCTTATATGTATATGATTTCTAAATACTTTCAAAAAATCAATTAACCTCTAAGGAAGGTCAAGTTATAAGTCACTTAAATTTTTTAAAAAGAACTAGGTACCTATTAAGTCTTTTTTTTCAGCTTACCGGTTTTAAGAATGTTGTTGGAGGAACAAATTCCGGCGCCTCCGCCCAATTTGTCGGAACCTTCCAGCTCAGCTCTGCAGAGGATGTGCTGGTGTCTGCTGCGAGGCTGGAGCTTGCGGCCGCAGGACTTGGCGGCTGTATGCTCGAGCTCGCGGCCGCAGGACTTGGCGGCTGGATCTTACCAGGAGAGAACTCGGCTGTGCACGGGTTTAGCGTTGACTTTAGCACAGGGGAGCCCTAGATAAATGGCTATATCATTACACTTGGATCTACTTACACCAGATTTTCATGACTAAAGTGAAACTTGCAGCAGGCTAAAATAACAATATCATCTCCTCCAACCCCCTTTACCCCCATTCCCACCCCCATTCTTCCCTCCCCTCCTACTGGTGACAATTTTTCCCCAATCATAATATTCACGAATATTCTTCTTAATTAGATATCTTTTTTCCCATATTTAGGAAAACCCAGTATCAAATCTCAACAATCTCGATGATTTCTAATACTGCTTGGTAAGGAGTGCTAATACATATTTTTTTTTAAATCGTTAATACAAGAAATTACAAGTAAGATATATTAAAACTTCCGACAAAGGTTATGTAATATAAGAGTTGTTTGTCCAAAGGACATTAGGTACCTTATTTATCACAGAAGGTTGGTGGTGACTAGCAGTTCCAGTCTCTGGGGTCTGTTCGGGGATGGGAGAACTTTTGGCGGGGGTTGAAAGGCAATTGTTTTCCTGGGGGGTGCTTGTTGTGGCGTCTTGGGGGGCGTCACTCTCCAGGTGACTTTCAGTCTCTGATGTAGATACTATTTAAGATGTTATTGTTTTTATTAACTTTAAACATTATTTTTAGTTGTTTATTTAAAGTGCATTAATGAAAGGTTCCATATATAAGATGTCAGGCTATGATAGATAACCAAAGCTTACTCTAGTCTAGTGATGTGCAAGATCTTATATGACAGACACACAGTTATCCAAACCTTTTTTATGTGAAAAATATAAATATGAAGAAAACAATAAGCATTCATTCCTGTGTTTTGTTTTGAATTAGACTCCTCTATTGCCGTGGTTTGTTTTGTTTCTTCTTTATCATTATCTTGTTCTTGTTGTTGAATATTAGTTGGTTCAATATTAGGTTGTTGAAGTGGTTGTTGATGGTTGCTGTGTATGTGTAGTGGGTGGTGGGGAGACAGGGCGGGGTGGTGCACTTGCATCAGAGCAGGGCCTAGACCTGAACTCAACATTCAATTAAAGTGCTTAAAATGTAAATGATTAATACCTATTAAACCTATTGTCTTTTTTCTATCTAAATTCATTGCATACCTATTCATTTAACTGTATAGTTCACAAAAAGAAATCGTGCAGAAGGAGCGGTGCATCCACCCGCCTGGCAAAATTAAGGAGGATAATTTCACCCTCCTAGGGTTCCACCTCACATTGACAGGGGTTAAAAAATTTATATGTACCTAGCTTTTTTCTTTTTAAATTGGTATTCCAACGTTTTTGGTTTTTTTTGAAGGTTCCGAAGAATAAAATTCTCCTCTCTTTTGACTATTACTGCTGTTCCATGTCTTTACCTGTAGGGGATAGAATAGCTGTTTTCATAATACCTCCACTAGGTGACAGTACAGCACTTGTAGGTGTTGTCGTCACTACAATAAAAATAAACATGAATAGGTAGATGGGTAGATTTCATAATAACAAAGTCAGACTGACAAAGATTTATAAGATTGACATAACATATTATAGAACTTAATACTTAAAGATAAAAATAGGAAACTATAACTTTGAAAAACTCGGTAAGAGAAAAATGAAGTAAAAAAAGACATACACTTCATATACCTATACATCTCTAATCAAAATAAATAAAATTACCCTTATGTTTGCCATCAATTTCGAATATGAAGACATAATTTAGTGTAATATACATTCAGTTGTCCCTAATAACGACAAAACATAAGGTACTTACCAATTGAAATTGGCGCTGGCGGGGACAGGAGTGGCGGAATATTTGCCGGCGATAAGGCGGGAGATTGGTACATAGGCGTGTAGACTATGTATGTCGGGGAGGTAGGGTACACAGTAGACACAGGACAGTATTCCTAAATAAGTATGATTGGTACATAGGCGTGTAGACTATGTATGTCGGGGAGGTAGGGTACACAGTAGACACAGGACAGTATTCCTAAATAAATATGATTGGTACATAGGCGTGTAGACTATGTATGTCGGGGAGGTAGGGTACACAGTAGACACAGGACAGTATTCCTAAATAAGTATGATTGGTACATAGGCGTGTAGACTATGTATGTCGGGGAGGTAGGGTACACAGTAGACACAGGACAGTAGTCCTAAATAAATATGATTGGAACATAGGCGTGTATATACTATGTATGTCGGGGAGGTAGGGTACACAGTAGTCCTAAATAAATATGATTGGAACATAGGCGTGTATACTATGTATGTCGGGGAGGTAGGGTACACAGTAGACACAGGACAGTATTCCTAAATAAATATGATTGGAACATAGGCGTGTATACTATGTATGTCGGGGAGGTAGGGTACACAGTAGACACAGGACAGTAGTCCTAAATAAATATGATTGGTACATAGGTGTATATACTATGTATGTCGGAGAGGTAGGGTACACAGTAGACACAGGACAGTAGTCCTAAATAAATAATTTGTTTGAGTAGTGCAATTCAAGGCTATCTTTTAAAATTGGATTCTGATAAGCTTTCAATTTCAATATGTATCAAAAATACAATTTTGATTTCAGAGACTGATTTTATAATAAAAAACTGGAAGGTAGTGGTTCCCCTTTTATCTATCTATATTATATATCAACCTGTGGAATGTGGATTGTCTTTTAAACAGTTTGATTCAATCTATCTATCTATATTCTATATATATTCATCTACCTGTGGATTATCTTGTAAACAGTTTGATTTTATCTATCTACCTGTGAATTGTCTTGAAACAGTTTTGATCTATCTATCTATCTACCTGTGGATTGTCTTGTAAACAGTTTGGATCGCTGCAAGGATCTAAGCTCAAAGAATTCACGCCAACAGACAATCCCTAAAATACATTTTATCTCAATATTATAATGATAACTTTCGGCTAAAATATTGGAGTTATGTGAAGGAAACGAAGTTGCGGGTTTTGTCATATTATCTCGGTAGCTTTTCTCCTACTTCAAGCCCCTGCGGGAAGCTCTAACCTTGCGGGGCCAATTGCCAAACCCTGCGGGGAAATCACCTAACCTAAACTTTCAAAAGCTACAGTGAAAATACGACGAAACCCGCAACTTCGTTTCCTTCACATGACCCAAATATTGTTATTAAAATGTTACATTATTTAAAATAACCCCAGTATCTGTTTTATTTTTATACCAAAATCAATTTTGTTTTTCCTAAACCACGCCTGTAGCAAATACCTGTTTATTTCTACAAATATTTTTCAAAAGCATATTATATTAGTGAAAGTTACAAAAACTATTAAGATAAAAGTGCTTTCCTTTCTATGGCCCCAACCACTCTTGTAAAAAAATAATTCAAGGGGTGGGGGGTATTTTTGCCCATCTCTAGCGGGGAACCTAATACTACGACCTAAGCTTGCGGTTCCCAAACTTTTTACCTAATATAACTTAACTGGTCCTTTGTATAACATACAGGCATAGGCTATTTATATAGTAGCTGCGCTTTACAATTACCTGAATGTGGCATGGTGTGTTGTCATAACAGGAATTAGCTGAGTGTTCATCATTGACCCCGCCCCCCGGGTCCTCGGGGTTAATGGAGGGCTCCTCATCCCCTCCTTCACCACTCTCGCCCCCCTCCACACCAACATATTCCACGGGGTAAATCTCACTGCACAGAACAAGTGTTTTTCAACTTTTAATTGTTTTAATTAACAGAACAGGGATAAATGTTTAGGTATTGAAGATGATTACGTAAATTTAATGATACTTTGTTCCTTACGGCAAATAGAAGACTTTTGTTATATAGGAGGGCTAACTGTATGGAAGCTTTGCTAGTATAATAAAATAAAAAATCACAAGGAATAAATTAACAAATAGGTAGGTAGAAATATTAAATAATTTCAAAATTAAAATACTTAACCTTCACCCTGATAAAATCTTTTAATTTCAATGATTTTAAGAAATAATGGACTTCTATAGGTAAAAATGTTAACACTTACTAGCATCGAATATTATTTGTTACATCGCGTGAGAGCGAGGTTCGAAAAGCATTGTTTATTTGAACTAAGCGTGTCTCACATTCACTCAAAGATATTTGGTAGAATAATATCTAACAGAATACCAATCCATAGACTGCAACCTCAACAGTCCTTAGAATTAGATGTTTAAATATTGATCCTTAAAACGTTGAGACATAATGATAAAATCATACTTCTCTTTAAAAGGTCTTAAAATGTAAGTACACATTAAGCATCCTTTATTTAAGAACTTTTGGAAAGAAATAAACATATTTTTTTCAATAAGCATTCTCAATTATAATGAAATTACTCTTTATTTGCTTCGCTTTTTATGGATGTTGTCATCTTTGTTTGAATTTCGCTATGAATATTAATTCCTTACTTTGTACTTTTCTCAAAATTAACAAAGTATTCATTCTACACCTTTCTACAAAATTAAAATGAAATTCACTGCTTATAATTAAATCTTAACAGAGACAATTTAATACTCCTGTAGCGAAGCAATAATATCTAAACCAGTTGTATTCAGTTTTTCTACAAATAAGGGCAATACTTAAAAATTGGACCTTCGATGGAAAAGAAACCTAACTTTTGGCAGCTATTGTCAATAAATCACTGAATATGAATATACATTGCAGTGGGATATGCATTCTGTTTTAAGGGGGGGGGGGGGAAGTTTGGACACATTTGCGTAAACCTGGCACCCTGGCTTTATCTTTGGACTGAGAGGGTAGGTTATTAGGGATAAAATCATTCTTATATGATGAATTTCACGAAGTTTTAAGATTTTTTGGATAGGCCTCCAGGTTCCGGAGCTCCAGGCCTCCAGGTGGTCTCTGGACAGGTAAAAAAATAAAAAATTTCTTATTTGGACAGTTAGAGGTAAGTTTATAAAACAACATAACCTTCTTTTAATATATTATTTACATATTTGAAGAAAAAATTACAATCGGCCTCCAGGTTCAGGTGCTGGAGGCCTCCAGGTGGCCTCTGGACAGGTAAAAAATTAAAATTTCTTATTTGAACAGTTAGAGGTCAACTTATAAAACAACATAACCTTCTTTTAATATATTATTTAAATATTGGAAGAAAAAATTACAATTGGCCTCCAGGTTCAGGTGCTGCAGGCCTCCAGATGGCCTCTGGACAGGTAAAAAATCTAAATTTCTTATTTGAACAGTTAGAGGTAAGTTTATAAACCAACATAACCTTCTTTTAATATATTATTTACATATTTGAAGAAAAAATTACAATCGGCCTCCAGGTTCAGGTGCTGGAGGCCTCCAGGAGGCCTCTGGACAGGTAAAAAATCAAAATTTCTTATTTGAACAGTTAGAGGTAAGTTTACAAAACAACATAACCTTCTTTTAATATATTATTTAAATATTTCAAGAAAAAATTACAATTAGCCTCCAGGTTCAGGTTCTGGAGGCCTCCAGGTGGCCTCTGGACAGGTAAAAAATCAAAATTTCTTATTTGAACAGTTAGAGGTAAGTTTATAAAACAACATAACCTTCTTTTAATATATTATTTACATATTTCAAGAATAAATTACAATTGGCCTCCAGGTTCAGGTGCTGGAGGCCTCCAGGAGGCCTCTGGACAGGTAAAAAATCAAAATTTCTAATTTGAACAGTTAGAGGTAAGTTTATAAAACAACATTAACTTCTTTTAATATATTATTTAAATATTTGAAGAAAAAATTACAATTGGCCTCCAGGTTCAGGTGCTGCAGGCCTCCAGATGGCCTCTGGACAGGTAAAAAATCTAAATTTCTTATTTGAACAGTTAGAGGTAAGTTTATAAAACAACATAACCTTCTTTTAATATATTATTTACATATTTGAAGAAAAAATTAGGATCAGCCTCCAGGTTCAGGTGCTGCAGGCCTCCAGGTGGCCTCTGGACAGGTAAAAAATCAAAATTTCTAATTTGAACAGTTAGAGGTAAGTTTATTAAACAACATAAGCTTCTTTTAATATATTATTTAAATATTTGAAGAAAAAATTACAATTGGCCTCCAGGTTCAGGTGCTGGAGGCCTCCAGGTGGCCTCTGGACAGGTAAAAAATCAAAATGAGATTATTTTTAGATCTTTTAAAGATATTTGAAGAATAAATTACAATCAGCCTTCAGGTTCAGGTGCTGCAGGCTTCCAGGTGGTCTCTGGACAGGTAAAAATCAAGCTTTCTTCTAAACAGATGGTGGTGAACGTATGAGGCCACCTGGAGGCCTGCACCACCTGAACCTGGAGGCCAATAGTAATTTTGTCTCCAAATATGTAAGTAATATATTAAAAAAAGGTTATGTTGTTTTATAAACTTACCTCTAACTGTTCAAATAAGAAATTTTGATTTTTTACCTGTCCAGAGGCCACCTGGAGGCCTCCAGCACCTGAACTTAGAGGCCAATTGTAATTTATTCTTCAAATGTGTAAGTAATATATTAAAAAAAGGTTATGTTGTTTTATAAACTTACCTCTAACTGTTATATTAAAAGAAGCTTATGTTGTTCAGAGGCCACCTGGAGGCCTCCAGCACCTGAACCTGGAGGCCAATTGTAATTTTTTCTCCAAATATGTAAGTAATATATTAAAAAAAGGTTATGTTGTTTTATAAACTTACCTCTAACTGCTATATTAAAAGAAGCTTATGTTGTTCAGAGGCCACCTGGAGGCCTCCAGCACCTGAACCTGGAGGCCAATTGTAATTTTTTCTCCAAATATGTAAGTAATATATTAAAAAAAGGTTATGTTGTTTTATAAACTTACCTCTAACTGTTCAAATAAGAAATTTTGATTTTTTACCTGTCCAGAGGCCACCTGGAGGCCTCAAGCACCTGAACTTAGAGGCCAATTGTAATTTTTTCTTCAAATGTTTAAATAATATATTAAAAGAAGGTTATGTTGTTTTATAAACTTACCTCTAACTGTTCAAATAAGAAATTTTGATTTTTTATCTGTCCAGAGGCCACCTGGAGGCCTCCAGCACCTGAACCTGGAGGCCGATTGTAATTTTTTCTTCAAATATTTCAATAATATATTAAAAGAAGGTTATGTTGTTTTATAAACTTACCTCTAACTGTTCAAATAAGAAATTTTGATTTTTTACCTGTCCAGAGGCCATCTGGAGGCCTGCAGCACCTGAACCTGGAGGCCAATTGTAATTTTTTCGTCAAATATTTAAATAATATATTAAAAGAAGCTTATGTTGTTTAATAAACTTACCTCTAACTGTTCAAATTAGAAATTTTGATTTTTTACCTGTCCAGAGGCCACCTGGAGGCCTGCAGCACCTGAACCTGAAAGCTGATCCTAATTTTTTCTTCAAATATGTAAATAATATATTAAAAGAAGGTTATGTTGTTTTATAAACTTACCTCTAACTGTTCAAATAAGAAATTTAGATTTTTTACCTGTCCAGAGGCCATCTGGAGGCCTGCAGCACCTGAACCTGGAGGCCAATTGTAATTTTTTCTTCAAATATTTAAATAATATATTAAAAGAAGTTAATGTTGTTTTATAAACTTACCTCTAACTGTTCAAATTAGAAATTTTGATTTTTTACCTGTCCAGAGGCCACCTGGAGGCCTGCAGCACCTGAACCTGGAGGCCAATCCTAATTTTTTCTTCAAATATGTAAATAATATAGTAAAAGAAGCTTATGTTGTTTTATAAACTTACCTCTAACTGTATAAATAAGAAATTTTGATTTTATACCTGTCCAGAGGCCACCTGGAGGCCTCCAGCACCTGAACCTGGAGGCCAATTGTAATTTTTTCTTCAAATATGTAAATAATATATTAAAAGAAGGTTATGTTGTTTTATAAACTTACCTCTAACTGTCCAAATAAGAATTTTTTTATTTTTTACCTGTCCAGAGACACCTGGAGGCCTGGAGCTCCGGAACCTGGAGGCCTATCCAAAAAATCTTAAAACTTCGTGAAATTCATCATATAAGAATGATTTTATCCCTAATAACCTACCCTCTCAGTCCAAAGTTAAAGCCAGGGTGCCAGGTTTACGCAAATGTGTCAAAACTTCCCCCCCCTTTATTATTTCTCTGTTAAATTACTTAATAGGTATATAGAAAACCGTTTTTTGAAGAGAAGACTAACCTAGAGTAACTGCGCTACTAATCTGAATAAAACGTACATAAGTTGTAATAACAAGGGACTAAAATTACTTTGACAAAAAAAAATAGTACGTAAGCATTTAACAAAACAAACCTTGTACTAGTTCTATAAACAAACTTTTTTCTTCAAAATTGAAAAAAAAAACACTTTCCTAACGAAGCCCTCAGCCGAATCTAGGGTCGAATCTGGGCCACCATAGTCTGAAGCTGTTTGAGAGAATCCATCTCCAAAATGGACAGTATCATCGCCAACATAATCCTGGTAATAGGCGTCCACAAATCCAGGAACCTGAGAGAGAAAAAGTTGTAATCGATAAATTACAAACAAATCAACACTTATTCAATTCAAAATTATTGAAAAAAAGATCAACTTATATTTTATATTTAGATAAAATTATATTTTTCAAAAGGCAGGTTGTGAAAAAACATAGGTATGATTTTTAAATACCTGTGCAAACCCAGTCGACTGTGGGATAAGGTCTGGATCGTGCGAATACGCACAACCCTCCCCTTTTTTGCAGGACCCAAGCACAAAGTATCTGCACACCACTTGTTTCTGCCAGTCAGACATCCTGGTATTGGTGGGTGCGATGATTTTCTGTCTGTATACACAAGATTTATTATTCACCTTGTCTTTAATTTCCCGGATTTTCATAAAGTATTGTTCCAAGATTTTTTTTATACCTATGTTTTGATGTTTGATACCTATTTATTGGATTAGGTAGGTATGTAGTTAAAGAAAGGTAAAGACCAGTTTTGCAGATTTCATTTATCGCACATGAGTGTAAAAATCCCTACCGGGGAGAAAAACTAGTTTTTATTTCAAATTTGTAAATAGTGTGAGGGGGCCGAGGGGGTAAATTTGTTGGTAAATAATAACCTTAAGAAATACAGGTAATCTCTTTCTTACAATGAATATCTGATTTTACAGAATTCAGCAGAAATTATTTGTTTTCCATTCGCGTCTTCACTCTCCACGCTCCTTCTCTCCCCCCAATATAATGTGATTTTGTGGTTATTTGTGGCCACACAATCACACACAACGCTCAAGGGGGAGGTTGAGCTTAACCCCTTCTGAAAAAGAACAATTAATTAACTATATATAAAAGCTTTATATATATATATGTTTAAGAGGATTTTCTCCAGGGATCTAGAGGAATAAGGAAATGGCCGATAAATTAATATATATCCCCAATGATAGTACAAAAAAACCTTTTGTAGATTAAAATAAGAGATAGAAACGATTGAATAATAATTTTAATGAATATCTAATCAATATTTACTGAAGTCCCCAAAGTTGTTAAGCAGACGAATAGAGAATTTGTTTTATATTAGAAAACTTTTGGATGGGGGACTAGTGTCATAAACAACCCATCGTCCCCTCTCTCCCTTATTTTTTTTCTCACTTATTTTTTTCTCCATCATAAGGAAAAAGGATATTTTTTTCTCTATGTTTTCCATAATAAAAAGGAATTTTAGTGAGTAAAACAATTAAATAAATCATTGTGTTAAAAAATAATAATATATTAAAAGCACACAATTAATTTATCTTTCTACACGTATTTTTTTGGATGAAAAACGTATTACTTTAGTTTTCCCAGATAAGTTGAAACAATCTGTTTCTATACTTAATAGAAATAACATAGGGAAATGATGATAGAAAAATATAAAATTAATTATTTTTAATATTTTTTCGTACAATGATGCAATAAATGATACATAGAAAAACATATAAAATGATATTTTTTCTTAATTAACTTTGCAATGATCTTAATTTCATAAAAATATGAAGAAATAATAGTTAATAACAAAAGTTTAACTTTAAAAACCGTAATTAAAACGAATGACAATTAAAAGGTCATTAAACTCAAATTTTAAACTTTATCTCTTAGACATTCCCGGGATAGTAAGGTACATGTTCTTTCTAAACCATTCACTTAGTGACTACAATACATTATCGGGGTTAAAATGTATTGTTTCTAATGATTATTCGTACTTATCGTACAAAAAACACGAAAGTATTTTTGTGGCCAAAAAAGTTAACAGTACAACAATTCTTTCCCAGAGAACGGGCAAAATATACAACACAATTTCCCCCCACAAATATTTTTTTTGTTTCATTTTTTGATTTCAGTTATATAAAATAACAGATATGAAAGTCATTTAGAATTGAACAAGACATTTCTTAGTTGCTTCACCCCTAAGTCTCCAGGCACTCTAATTGATAAGTAATTTTAAATACTAACGGGGATTGTTTTTTTCCCCGCGCTCCTCTCAAAAAGAACCGGCAAATCTCATCTTAAAATGTGTTCCTTTAAAAATGTTTCAGAGATCATACTGGACACACAGACACGCCTCAAGCTACTTCAGTTGAAGAGAATTCTAAAAGGGAAAATATATGACAAGAAAAATAGTCTATTATGGAGATTGTGTAATCAATTGGTGCGCGTGGCACAGTGAGAATGCCGCTGATTACAATTAGGACGAAAATTATGTTTATAATATTTTCCCCATTGAAAGGGATAATTTTGTTTTAAAATTTAGATTTAGAATAACAATAAGACATTTTGTAAACAAAAAATAATGTTTTAAGTCTATATTGTTGATTGAAAGAAGATAATATACTTTAAAAACACATATAAATCACATTCAAAACTAAGGAAAATATGTACGAGAAAATTGTCTTTACTTTACCCTCCCCATTTTCTTTGCTATCTCCCTCTATTTATTTGATAGTGTGGCAATGTTATTATTTGGTATTTGTTGTGCAATATGGTGGAATTTCAAAAAATACATTAAACGTGTCTCTAGGAGCATTTTGGCAAGCGGCCCAGGTCGTTCGGAATAAAACGTGGAAAGACAAGGATAAAAAGTTAATATGAGAAGTCTAAAGTAACACAGTTTGAGAGATCTTAAGCGAATTATGTGAGAAAATTCGCTCGTAGTATTGAATAAAAAGTAGAAGGGCTGATATAGAAAGCCTGGAGAGCTAGCAGACAGAAAAAATTAAATTAACCTTAGTTGTCAGCTACGGCCGTTAGATGGCGGTAGAGAGACGTAGTATAGAGGGAGTACCTCTTGCGGCAGATTCGTGCATTATAAATGATATATAGGCTATATGAAGCGGCAGGGGCCGACAATGATGTACAGGCACGTTTATATACTCTTAACTGAGTGGTAGTAGAGGAGGACTCTACGTAAGGCGGTACAGGCCAGATAAGTTTCTCAATTGCGGTAGGCAGATTGTGAGACGGAACGGTACAAGTTTAGATTAAACCACGAGGGGTGGTTGTTGTCAAGCTGAGCGCGAAAGCAAGTAGTCATACACACACACACGCACACACACACTTACACTCGGACTACAGGGGCCGAGAGAAAGCTCGCTGTTTTACTTCATTCTTTATCTGACCATTGAACGAACAACATCTAAATACAAAAGTGAAAGAATAAAGAATAAAGGATAGTGAAACATAGGTTTATGCTACAAAGTCGCTTGTGATATTAATCATTTAAGTTTTTTCTAAAAATTTATTTTTTATAGCATTAGTTTCGCAATCCTTTATGAAACGATAATATTAAGTATATATGTAGAAGTGAATTAATCTTTTTAAATGAGAAAGTAAATTTAAGTTTCGAGAATGGTTTTTTATAAGGATAAAATATTTCAGTTTAGATAGTGGTATGTAAATCAGAATTACCTAAGATTCAAAATTAAGCACGTTTTCGTAAAAAATCGACAAACGAACGTTTTAATTGTACGAATAAGCGTTCAACTGTGAATTTTTATCGAAAATGTGCTTATTTAAGATTGACGAGCGAAAATTTGTTAAACGATTCGAATGAAAGCACGTAAGACAAAGAACTTATTCTGTTCCTATAAATTCTTTAAATTTACCATTCTCGAAACTTCTGGGTTACTTTAGATGGAACAGATTTACTCGTTCCGAGTCTTTCCGCGTTTTATTTCGATCGAGCTTTGGACAATATGACAAAATTGAGTAGGTACACGTTCCAAACGGATTTTTCTGGAATTCAAGCTATGAAATAATAATGTGAGGTTTTCATTGAAGTATCTAAACGAAAAAGAAAATTGGTATTTGTTGTGCAATATGGTGGAATTTCAAAAAATACATTAAACGTGTCTCTAGGAGCATTTTGGCAAGCGGCCCAGGTCGTTCGGAATAAAACGTGGAAAGACAAGGATAAAAAGTTAATATGAGAAGTCTAAAGTAACACAGTTTGAGAGATCTTAAGCGAATTATGTGAGAAAATTCGCTCGTAGTATTGAATAAAAAGTAGAAGGGCTGATATAGAAAGCCTGGAGAGCTAGCAGACAGAAAAAATTAAATTAACCTTAGTTGTCAGCTACGGCCGTTAGATGGCGGTAGAGAGACGTAGTATAGAGGAAGTACCTCTTGCGGCAGATTCGTGCATTATAAATGATATATAGGCTATATGAAGCGGCAGGGGCCGACAATGATGTACAGGCACGTTTATATACTCTTAACTGAGTGGTAGTAGAGGAGGACTCTACGTAAGGCGGTACAGGCCAGATAAGTTTCTCAATTGCGGTAGGCAGATTGTGAGACGGAACGGTACAAGTTTAGATTAAACCACGAGGGGTGGTTGTTGTCAAGCTGAGCGCGAAAGCAAGTAGTCATACACACACACACGCACACACACACTTACACTCGGACTACAGGGGCCGAGAGAAAGCTCGCTGTTTTACTTCATTCTTTATCTGACCATTGAACGAACAACATCTAAATACAAAAGTGAAAGAATAAAGAATAAAGGATAGTGAAACATAGGTTTATGCTACAAAGTCGCTTGTGATATTAATCATTTAAGTTTTTTCTAAAAATTTATTTTTCCCTCCCTCCCACTCCCTTAAATTTTTCATCAATATCTTTTAATTTTATAGCATTTTTTCTTTATATTTTTCTCTTTTCATAATTCACCGATTTTCTTATGCACGTGGTTTTTGATAGGGCAATAATAAATAGTTTTATGATTTAAATTTCGAATTGAATGCTATAAGACTTAACCTATAAAATTTTTATAAGGGTCATTTTTAATGTCGATTCGATTTATTTCTTTTAAATATTAATTTCCTACTCATAAGGCTTCGTTTATTTTATATTCGTTCATTCTAGATTTTTCGATTTATATTTTATATAAATTTTTCAGATTTTTTATCATAAGCCTTTTTGTTTCTATCTCATACGGCGCATATTTGCACATAAAATGGCCGACGGTGAGGATGAGATGCAGTTGCCACATTTGGGCGATATAGCCCAGGAATTGCCGGCGTTTGAGGAAGAAAACGGTTTCGAGCCTGTATCTCCAGGTATTATTTTAATTGACAGACCATTGGCTGTTAAGTTCAGAGTTTTTTATTTTAGTCACGTATCATGATATAGGCCTATGGTTATATACGTTACATCAATTTTATGCTTTTTTAAATTTTTCGACTCGTGCATACACTTGTTTAAGGCACAATAATATAGAAAGTAAAATATACTTTAGCAAAGTTGCAAATCTATCGACTAAATTCATGGATTTTCATGTTGGACATGTTTTGTTCAGCTTTAACCATTCAAAATAGCAGTTGCAATGTATAAATGAAAATCGATAATTGAAATAGTTTTTTATTTTTTAGCAGCGGACGTGGACGATGATCCCGCCGTTGATAGTGACGAAAGTGTCCATGATCAAGAGGATCAGATCGACGCCGCTCATGCGCAGTTCCATGAATCTCAACCAGCTCCTATGATGGATGAGATTGCAGAGGCGGATCGAATGAACGATGGAAACGGAAGAGATCCAGCGGATTTATTGGCCATGCTGGCTGATGATGCACCAATGGGAGCCAGACCGTTTCGGGCTTCCACACCTCTCATTCCAGCGGCTCAATCTTACATTCAACAAGAAAGGGCCAGATATGGTCAGCATGATCATATCAATAGAGTAGCACAGCAACACCCTCAGCATCTTCCACAATGCCGGCCTGGTCCAGTTCATTATCCATCTCAGAATCAGGCAATGAATTTTAGTAATGTAAATATAAATGCGGCACCATATATGGCAGGAGGCGCGGCAGCTAGGCCCCAACCGCAGCAAAACGGCGAACGCATACGCCATAGGTCGGAGGAACTACCCAGAGTGCCGACAAAATCAGCTCAACCTGTCATGCCTCCACGTGGTACGTGTCATGACCGAGGATCAACGGCTGACAGGCCTTTATCTGTCGATAATTCGGGTCAGGTACCAAACAGCGCTCTTATCGACGTAATTCGCATGCTAGTCAGCGATAGAAATCAGAAAAACCAGCAGAGCGCCAGTGCTTCTCAGCCATCGACCAGCAATGGTGTTGGCAGCGTCCAGCAACAACAAGTTCAGCAGCAGCAGAGGGCTGGCTTACAAGCAACTCAAGCGGCCAATTTTCAACAGGCTACGCCGTTTCCCCAGGGGTGGCAGATGGTCGCGTTGCCGAGCAGAAGACTCGTCGCAGGCGTGCCTACAAAAACAAAGCCGCCCAGTTTCTGCCTAGTACATTATGCCGTTACGCAACAAACCAGATTGGGAAAAATAACTGAGGTCAACGCGCAGAATTGCCGTGACTCCAGTTATTTGAGGTTGATGCAGAAGACTGGTCTCGATTTATTATCTGTCCAGAACAATATCGAGGTAACATTATTACAATTATACGATAAAAGAGTCTCGTTCGCATTTCTAGTCCTTACTCTCTTTTGCGGTTTCAATTTTTTAATTTCACAAATATTGTGGCAGTGAGACGTGTTTTTTATCTGTAATGCTGTAGATCTTAATAGGCACTAGAGCGGTTTACCTGAACAATGTAATATTTGAGGTCATTGTTGTATATCACCATATTTGATTTAAGTAACATTTAAGTGTTATAAAATTTGTTACGCTTTAAACTATATTTTAGGACGCAGTTCGCGAGCTTTACAACATGTATTTGCCCCCTGAGGCCCACGCCGCCGTGCATCGCAGCATGGAGTTCTCGCTTATGGCAATCGAGCTGCTCAAGTTCATGAGTCTCTACACGAGTTTGGCGTTTACAAACAGCCCCTCTGTGGTTGTCAAGTTTGCCTGCAACGACAACCGTGAAGTTCTGCAGGGTGAGAGGCTAACCAGATTAAATACCTTGCGCAAGGAGCACGAAGAAAGTGAGAAGCGCAGACGGGACAGAGAGCGGGAGGCTAGACCATCTGCGAAACGCTTCACTGGCACGTGCCACAATTGGTAAGCGACAAAAATTTTTAATATTTCTTATTTGCGGCCGTTTTGAGTTTGTTGTAATAATAGTTGGATCTCGATTTTGCGTGGGCAATCAATGGATATGCCAAATAAATAATCAAGGATGTTTTCTTTTCGAAAAATACATAGTTTAGTTTTTAAAAAAAAAAAAAAAAAATATATTCGCAATTTAGCTTACCATTTAGCAGAGAGTTTCTTAGTTGTTAAATTCAGCCAGTCTAATGTTTTATTATATTTTCAGCCAGAAACAAGGCCATAGAGCCTCTCAGTGCACAGCTCCTAAGAAAAAGGACTGAAGCGAGGCTTCGGGTTCCCCGGCCATAGCGGCATATCCATCCACCAAAGCCGAGGAGCTCCTTATTGACGATGTTATCGCCCCACTCGATAACGACAATTTAACTGACACAAATTCTATTGACTTTAACTCCAATGGTAATATTGAAAATGACGACAATACTTCTGTAAAAATTGTTACCAGTGACTTAGTCGTAAATTCTTTAAGTGACATTTCTGACCAAGATTTTGCGGCTTTTATTGACAAGGAAATTGACCGGTTGCAAGGACTTGGTTTTGGTCCAGTTGCAGGAGGGATCCATGATCCAAAGGCTCAATTATTTTATAAACAAATCTTAAACGCCAGTGATTCAGTTTTAGAACTATTAAGAGACGGTTATAAGCCGGACATAGTTACTCCTCTTCCTGAGGCGACAGATATCAGGAATAATATGAGCGCTTTACAAAACATTCAATTTGTTCAGGCAAAAACAGACAAATGGGTTAAGGAAAACATTGTTAGAAAAGTTGATTATAAACCTTATTTTGTCAACCCTTTGACGGTGGCGTCAAAATTGGATAGTGAGGGTAACGTGAAATTGCGACAGTGTCTAGATCTGTCGCGTACACTGAACGATTGTTTAAGAAAAGTCTCTATGAAAATGGAGGATATCTCCATGGTCCTTCCCAGAGTTACACCCGGCTGCTGGATGTCCGTGTTGGATATCTCAGCGATGTATTGCCATTTGGCATTACATCCAGAGTTCCGTGGTTTATTTGGTTTTGCGGTTGTCAACGCCTCCGGCACGCGGGAGTTCTATGAGTTTTTAACGCTGCCATTTGGCACAGGTTAGTTATTTTTATCATTTTCTAATTCTATCAATGGCATAAATTTTCGATACGCAAGTGCTAAAACGCATAAGGATAGCGATGTCTATTGTTTAATGAATGCAATATGAAATGTATTTGACAGCCTCATGCATGCTGAAAACCAAAAAACGAATGTATATTTTTTGTTTTTACATTTTGGTAGCGTTTTTCTTAAGAAACGATCGGGCGTCAAATTGAACTATACGTATTTATTCAAATTGATCCATAAGAATGCAATATTTTTTGTCAGGTCCAGCCACATACATAATGAATTCTCTGATAGTCCCCATACGAAGATTCTGCCACGCTCGAGGCATCGATTTATCGACATTTGTCGATGACTCGTTCAATTCAGCCTTGTCTAAGATTAAAGGATTGGCTAGCCTTAAGTTCATAAAATTTGTGTTCGAAAGCACAGGCTGGACGTTAAATTTATCGAAATGTGTCGGGCCTGCCACTTCTTTGTGTTACCTGGGTTTCAATTTAGACTCGATTTCCATGAGAATCAGTGCCCCTCTAATGAAGATAATAATTCTTACAAATGATATTAACGCTGCAATTTCAAAAGCTGATAAGGTTGGCGTAATACAGGCCAAAGAATTAGCACATATCCTTGGTGTATGTTGTCACCTTCTCCATTCTCATGGAAATATAATGAGAGTGGTGACTAGAGCATGTCAGCAGACACTCGGATTGACTGTTCAGGAGAAAGGATGGTCCGGGTCGTTAGTTATAAACGATAGAATGTTACAAGAATTTGAAATGTTGAAAGTTTATTTAATAAGGTGTGTACATTCGAGTTTTTTAGTTTTTGAAATATTTTCAAAATATAAAAAGAAAATTTTTTGCAAGTCCGACACAGTTGTGCATATATTTTTTCCCCGGCATCTTACGAATGTATTGTTTAGGCCTCGGTTAAGTTTTGACGTTCATTTAAATATGAGTTATACATTTGCAATATTCTTTGTTTTTATTTTAGTTTCAACGGACAACCTGTCAACAAGTGCAATGCTGTCATCAACATTATCCAACCTGCGAAGCAGGCAGTCTTGCTGGAAGCTGTAGATCCTCTAGACATCACGCAGATAGAGTCCATCATGGTCTCTGATTCGAGTGAATCTAGGGCTTATGTATTTGAAGCAGAACAACTTCGTTTTATAAAGGAGTTTCCCTTCGAATACGATGAAATGCAGCAGTCCAGTACACTGCGAGAGTTGTTGGCAGTTGTTAAAATGTTTGAACAGGAGTCCTTTCTCCAGCAAAATAAACACAAAACAGTGGTTTGGTGCACGGACAATCGCGGCTTAGTCAGCATTTTGAACCGCGGCTCTAGAGTAGAAATTCTACAGCGCCATGTGATAAATATCAAGCTAGTCCAGCTACAGTTTGACATTATTCTCTTGCCAGTATGGCAAAGGAGGAGCACGTTGTTGCTCAAAATTGCCGACGAGGGATCTAAAGTAAGTAACACCGACGAGTGGTCGGTAGCTCTCGAGGACTATAATTTAATATGTGAGAAATTTATGGTTATGCCGGATATCGATCTTATGGCCAGCGCGGCAAATAAAAAATGTTCGGCGTTTTATTCAAAGTTGCCGGATAAAACGGCATTAGGCACCGACTTTTTTATACAAGAATTAGATAATAAGCGCGTCATGTACATATGCCCTCCGGTCAAAGTTATAGTTCCAGCATTACATAAAATTTTAAGTATACCATCCGCCACTACCGTTTTTGTTATTCCCTTATGGCAGTCTGCTTGTTTTTGGTCGCAGTTTATTGAAGCCGGAAGGTTTAAGTCTTTCATAAAAAGAATTTTTGTGTTTAAGACCATTTTCACATCAGAAGCAGCAGATTGCATGTTTAAAGGAATATGTAATTTTTCTATGATCGCCTTTTTGATTAAAACCTGAGTTGTGCAATTATTAGTTAATAGAAATGTTCTATTTATTGGGCTACGATATTTCTTTGGCAAGATTTAGTAAATATACAGATAAGACTTTATTAGATCATATGGGGAGGTTATAATTCTATTTTCGTCATAACGAAAACATGTAATAAGATTTGAAGATAGTTCATTCGTCCCCAATAAAATGATATCATTTTCTATGCAGATATAATTATTTTAATTCATGTATACATCTGATTTGTAATCTAAAGTATTCAATAACCATTCAAGTCCAGAAATCACAGGATCGTGAGAAGCATTTTTATTTTCAAAATATTTACATACAATTTAGGCACATTATTCTAAATTCAGTTAGGTTGTTTGGACGAAATTAGATTATGTATGCTTATAAGAGAAACCCTGCTGGTTTCGGACTTTTTGGTTTTCACAAGTACTTGTATTATCCATTTATGTCCTTTTATGTATTTGTCAAACATTCGGTCTTTCCATGAAAGTGCAATTTGAAAATTATTCTAGTCTGTGATACGCTCTGAAAATTTAATATATATTTGTTGGCTGTTCAAGAAATGGGTTTTTACAATCTTAATATTTGGTCTTTTTTAGTTGATTCCGAATGGATTTCATATATGTGAACACTGATTTTTTACAAGTTAAACGAGTTTTTTTTTTCGGAAATTTGTTATTTGGATTCTCAATTTGTATACCCATTTCAGATTTTATATTAGAGGAATCCGCGGAAATCAGTATAAAATGGGTCGCGCCGGATTTGATCCAGCTTACCGAGTCAGAGGACAACAAAGACCTATGAGAGGCAAGTATAGTTGTCCAAATGATATAAAATCGGGTAGTAAAGGCAGAAATCGAATATTTTTTCGGCGTCAGGATTGGTAGTCTTTTAGTCTCAGATTTATGTTACAATAAACAAAGAAATTTGTTAATGTACAATGGGCGGTTTCGACACATATTTTTTCTTTTCATGGCTGCATGACTGTCTCTATAAGAGGTTTTTAATGCGTACGAAGTTTTGTTTTATTCAAACCTATGGTTAATTTAATCTATATTTTTAGTTGGAGAGGGTATTCCTGCTCGAATTTCACAGAGGCCAGCTCTGAGAATCATGAAAGCAGCGCGAGGTCTGAATTTGTCGCCAACAAAGAGTCGAGATGCCAAATTATACACGTCGTCCCGCGCCCAGTCTACCACGAGCGTGCATTCCCAAGTAGTGGAGGTATTTCTTGCCTACTTGCGCAAGAGGAATCTGCCTGCAACCACGTTCCAGGAGAGGGTGTTGCAGGACTTCATCCATTATCTGGAGGATATAAGGAAGCCTTACTCCTTCCTCAAACAGGTTTGTGGAAGTTTGAAGGCATGGTCATACATAATAGATCAGCCTGTTTCGGAATTTTCACAACGTGTGTCGCGGCTGTTGGAAGGAGCGGTGAGAAGGGCAGCAATGGAACGCGCCCCCGTCAGAAAAGCCACGCCCATTCCTAAGGGCGTTCTCACGGCAATCATGCGCAAGATAGTCTACGACTATGACTCCATCTGGGACATTCCGCTGCCATTTTTCCGAGCGACGGTGGCAATAATTTTGCAGTTCCACACATTCACTCGTCTCGCCGATCTTGACCAAGTGAGGGCTTGCCATATAAGCCAAGATCAAATCGACGGGGTGGAAGTTCTGCGAGTGATCTACCCCAAGAGGAAGAATGACCAAGAACATGAAGGTTGTACAAACCTGTTGGCATCAGAAGGCGGAGATATGTGCCCGGTGGCGCTGATTAAGAAGTACTATCGCAGATGTGGATTTCAGTTCATGGGGGAAGGGATACTGGATGAAAATTTCTTGTTCTGCAGATCTTCAACCATGTGGCTGCCAGGAGGTAGACAAATTGTAGCTGACGGCAGGTATCAACTCTCGCCACAGACTCTATTGAATGATATCACGCAGTTATGCCGTCAAGTAGGATATTTCGGCCCAGTGGGCAGAAAGTCCTGTAAAATGTCCGGGGTTTCCGCAGCGTGCGAAGCCGGCTTGTCGGACGAGGCGTTGAGGGATAAGGGGAAGTGGCGGTCGATTGAGATGTCCCGTATGTACCGACAGATGACGGAGCCATATCAAATGGCTTTGTCACGGTGCATTACAATGCAGGACGATCCACAAATAACGGATTTTGCGCGGAACTCCGGTCAACCAATTTATCGCGGGGCGCAAAATCCTAGGTCGACCTCCCATCCCCAAGTCTCGCGGCGTCCGTCCCCAAGCAGACATGAGGACATTATAACACAGCGGCCACAGGACAGGCCTTTGTCGGCAGCCCAAAGATTATTCCCATGCCAGCCGGTGATAAACGGCCACACAAATAGAGCTGGGCTTTTTCACAATATTGTGATAAATTCTCCGTTTACAGGAGGACAGCGAACGGCGAGATTCGTCGACGACGGCAGCGTCGACACACGTTTCACAAGAAACACTGACGCTTTTCGTTCTTGGTTTTAGCCAAACAAATAAGTTTTCCGTTAAGTATTAATTATTATTTTATGTAATATTCGACCTTATAGGTTATGTCCTTTGTGTTTTATCATGGTATTTCAAGGTTAGTCAAGATATTAAGGTTGTCATAAGATTTGGCGGCGGTTAACGATATAATTCTGTTTCGAATGACATAATTCGACCACATTCGAAGCGCGACATGCGTTGTCGGATATTTCATCGATAAGTTATCGGTTTTTTCAGTCTCAATTAACAATATTACCATGAAAGATACAAAGGGTTATATCCATTGAAAATTCATACTGTATTAAATCTAGTACCTGTTGTATTAGTCATGTCAGAAATCTGAAACTTATTCTATCCAAATCATGCTACAATTTATTTCTGATTTTTGGAAGTAATCCATATCTTAATGATAATAGGAATTTTACGAAAATTTTTTATGATATAACGTAAAACCAGTATTTAATCTATGAGCATTATTTTCAATCAGTAAGCGTTTCAAACAAGTTTTTTATACCAGTGCAAAACAATACAGTCATCACAGCCTCTTTATATATATCACAGTCATCCCAATACTTGTAATAATTTATTTATGTTTTTCATGTTCAAGAAAATTAATATAAGTGAAACAATAATAATGAGTTAGTCATTTATTTTATGAATTTTTTCATTAGTAAAATTTATAGATTTTTCTCGGGAAATAATTCAGCGTTTACACGACCAGCAGTTTGCGGGTCTCGGTTTCAATTTCAGCCATATTTGGAAAATATCTTAGACTAGGCTTATTCAGCAGCAACCTTGACCGTTTCTCGCTTGTAATCGACTGTGGGGAAAGCCGTTCACGCGCCCAATGACATATCATAAATATTCATGTTATAACGGCAGTTTTTTAAATCATTGCATTTATATTTTATTAGATTATTAAGATATTATTTCATCTCCGGCCGTTTATAGTTTCTGCTCAGATGAATTTACTTATTCTTTTCTCCCTGTAACTGAAAGTGGTTTTTTAGAAGATAATTATATGGTTGGTTGGTTAGGCCACGTGTGCCCGTGGTGGTTGACTGTTTGTTCGCCACAACTAGTTGTAGGGAACTAGTTTCATTTACTAAGTAGAGAGTTAGACATATACTGTTCACTAGTATAGAGTTAAAATGTCATTCGCCGCCAACGAGGAGTTATACAATGCTTTGCAAAGTCGTATGGATATAATAAAGGAGGAAATGCTTAGTAGAGCTACAAATACTGATGATATCGAGTTAAAAAGGGCACTGACCAGGTGCTTATACCACCATGGTTGGGTGGAGGCTAACCTGCGTCATTGTCGCCCCGTTGCTGAGAGGTCAGCTGCCGCGCAGGCTGCCGAGCTGTCTACTATGCTTCAAGATATCAATCGACACGAGGAGGAATATCGTGCCATCTAGATGTGTCACCACATGAGTTATTAACTAGTATCAAAAACATTTGATTATATTTCTAGTTTAATAAAGTTGTGAACCAGCCTTCCTAAAATAAATTGTTTATTTTTGTATCCAGAGTAGTCGAATGTGTGTCTGTAGATCTTAAAATGTTTTAACCGTGTGCGATTTTTTAGATAAATACTTTTTCATTTCGATCAGGAAAGTTTTTTTTTTTTTTTTTTTTTTTTTTTTTTTTTTTTTTTTTTTTTTTTTTTACCTAGGTAAATAAAATATATTAGTTTTGTCAATTTCAGCCATGTAATCGACTAAAACCTTCAAGGTTATTGCAATCGGACTCGTGATCTTTATGATTACAAGGTTCCACGGAATTTCAATTGGTTTTACACCAAGCAAGGTGCTGATGTTGTTTATCTAAGATCGTAATAATTCGACGTCCGCATATCGATTGATGTTTTTTCGTGTAATTATAAAAACCCATGAAAAACAAGATTCTTGAAGATTGGTAGTTTCATTTGAACACTCTGTTAAGAAGGTTGCGATACGATTCAGCCTATTTCCGAAGTTTAAATTTAGCAAATTTTGCGAATTTCTAGAATCAGAATGGAAAAGAAATCATAGAACATACGAATTCGTGCGGTATGTAAATCAGAATTATCTAAGATTCAAAATTAAGCACGTTTTCGTAAAAAATCGACAAACGAACGTTTTAATTGTACGAATAAGCGTTCAACTGTGAATTTTTATCGAAAATTTTCTATCGAAAATGTGCTTATTTAAGATTGACGAGCGAAAATTTGTTAAACGATTCGAATGAAAGCACGTAAGACAAAGAACTTATTCTGTTCCTATAAATTCTTTAAAGGGAGGGGGCGAAAGTGACACTTTTTGAAACCAAAACTAAAAGTCAAAGGAACTCAACTAAAAAAAGAGTTACAAGTCTGACATTTTGCATGGCAGTTGCTTTTTAGGGGTACAATATGGAACTGTGAAGAAACGGCGTCGCAACCGCCGAAAACCGCCGAGAAAAGGCAAAAAAAAATTTCGGCGGGAAACGGCGATTTTTGGCGGTTGCGCCGCCGTTTCTTTACAGTTCCATATTTTACCCCTATAAAGCAATTGCCATGCAAAATTTCAGACCTGTAACTCTTTTTTTTAGTTGAGTTCCTTTGTTTACTTTTAGTTTTGGTTTCAAAAAGTGTCACTTTCGCCTCCCCCCTTTACCATTCTCGAAACTTCTGGGTTACTTTAGATGGAACAGATTTACTCGTTCCGAGTCTTCGCGTTTTATTTCGATCGAGCTTCGGACAATATGACAAAATTGAGTAGGTACACGTTCCAAACGGATTTTTCTGGAATTCAAGCTATGAAATAATAATGTGAGGTTTTCATTGAAGTATCTAAACGAAAAAGAAAATTGAATATTATTGTTCGGTTTTGTAAAATGGTGAAATAATTTGTAATTTGGCACAAATATGGCATGTTTTGGAAAAAATTGTCATTATTAATTTATTTGTAAGATATGAACTCATTTGGTGTCTTAGATTTTATGCTAAAATGATTATTTTTGTTTATAACAAAAAGTTTTGATTATTGACCTTTTAAGATCGAGTAAGAAACAGGTTAAATTAGAATAAAAATTATAATTATTGTTTCAGAGTAGATAAGAAAGTACCCAAGAATGGCGGACGGTGGGTCTAGCTGGGCTGACGAGATTGAGAATGAGTCCAACAATCTTCCCCCGCCAAGGTATTAGCCCTGTCCCCAGCTCCCCCGATTCACATTTATACAAGAATGTCAAGAACTCGATCGTGTGTTCATTGGTAGCGTAGGACACAGTAGTTTTCAAGCTTCTATACGCATGTAAAAGGACGAAAGTATTCTCAATAAATCATAAAATTTGGTAGGTACTTAATATAAGGAAGAAGTGGCTTTAAATTATTAAGTTAGCTTTGATAGAAACTAAATATTTCGACTGTGGACCTGGTCATACCTTATTTACAGACTAGTTGCGCTTCCAATGAATACTAAGGCTTATTACAGGGCCATGAAACTCAACCATTTTGACATAGGTATCAAGCTTGATACCTATGTCAAAATGGTTGAGTTTCATGGCCCTGTAATAAGCCTTAGTATTCATTGGAAGCGCAACTAGTCTGTAAATAAGGTATGACCAGGTCCACAGTCGAAATATTTAGTTTCTATCAAAGCTAACTTAATAATTTAAAGCCACTTCTTCCTTAAAGTTCGATGCCTGTTGTGTAAAGCCAGTCTTCATTTTTCAGGGAAGAGTTGAAGGGCAATACAAAGATAGTTACTGAGTACTCCATGAAGGGAGACAAGAAAGTTAAAACTGTTAGAACTTATAAGATTGAAAAGAAAATGGTCCCTAAGGTAAACAAAATTATTTGCTTTTTCATAATAGTGTGATGAAAAAGGGCATATTAATAAAATGTTGGTTTAAAACAAATGCTGTAAAGCTTTTGATAATTGTAAGTATTTCATATTCAAGATACTCTCATTTATAACGTTCAATTTTGTATGAAATATAGTTATTTACAGTATTCTAATTTAGAACATGTCCTAATATAAGGAATTTAATTGGTTATTGTTAATTTATTTAAAGGCCATTGCTCGCCGCAAGGTGTGGCCCAAGTTTGGATTATCTGTCCACGACAAGCCGGGACCCAATCCTTCAACCACTGTTGTCTCTGAAGAAATTATGATGCAGTTTGTCACTGGCAAGGAAGAGCAAAAGGAAGAGGTCAGTTTTTTTGGTTTACAATTGTTCATGAGATTTAACAGAAAAAGGTATTCTACAATGACATGATAAGTATTTACTATTTATGTCAGTCAAAAAGGGAAAACTAATGAACGCTAAAAACTTTCTTTTAACAAAAATTTACCCGTGCACAACAATTTTTTCAAGACATTTATCTGTTAATAGTAATTGCTTTGAACGTTCTTACAGCAAAGCTAAACATCCATACCTCTCTATTCTTACTTTATTTATTTAATACTGTCATTAATACAAAGTAATAGTGGATATCAAATTAATAATCTCAAGTGTTAGTCGTGGCAGGGTATTTACGTAACCAAATCAACCCAGAAATCAAGCGAACGAGATATCATTTATTTAGGAACAATCTGAGCAAGACAAGTTGAAGGCAAGCCTGAAGGGCAACGTCAAGTGTAGGATCTGTAAGATGGACCATTGGACCAAAGAGTGCCCTTACAAGGATGATTTGGGTGCAATTAGGTAAAACAGGATCCTTAATTTTAAAATAGACCTCAAACAACCCCAAAGAAAATCTATCCTTGATGCTTCTTTATGTTTGGTTAAATTAGGTTTGAGAATGTCTCAAACAAAAGTGCAGCGTATGCCCCCAAAGTACTTTGTCCTCTATTGGTGCAGATATTTTTAAAATCCTAAAATGATGGGTGGGTGTATAGGGGTCCAATGGCGATTAATACGGCTATTGTGAAAACTTAACCATTAGAATAAAATCATAACGGAGAATATTTTTTTTAATATGTTCTTTCAGCTGAAGAAAACATTCAAAATCACCTTATCCCATGGAAACCGACGAAAATACTTAAAATTTTTGAGAAAAAAATAATATTATAGTTTAAAAGCCATGGGGTGCAAGATTAGTTTCTTGTTGCAGGGAAAGTCTGGCGGCCCTGGAGAAAGAATCTGGAATGCCTGGAGATGAACAGGAGCCCTCCCTGGATATGGGACAATCCTCTTCAGGTAAACTACTAGTATACTAGCTGCAGAATCCGAGTCTTGGCTTAATGAGTTTACTGCTTTAGTTAATCCAAGTTTTTAGGGAATAACAATAACAAGTGAATTTTGAGATAATCATGATATGCCATGTGTCTAATTTGATGAAGACAGGGGTGTATATTTTTTCTATTATTTGATACCTTTTTTTTCCATATTAATGAGGATAGAAAAGAATTAGATAAGGAAGGGTTAAAAAAATTTCTTGTTGAAAAATATATACCACTGATATTTGCTATTGTTTTTTATATTACAAATTTTTTTTTTTATTGTTTAGGCAAATATGTTCCTCCCTCCAGAAGAGGTATGGACGGAGCCGCCAGACCTGGCATGGGTGACAGAATGCAAGATAGGCGCAGGGATGATACGGCTGCCGTCAGGTAAATTAGGTTTGGTGTCACTTTAATCTATAGGGAGATTTACATCCCCAATGATAATACAACACAAATTTTTTCTTTGGAATACAATTAGTGGTTTAAACGTTTGGACAAATGAACCTACGAATCAAAATTTAAAAGAGTTAAGAAAAATAAATATGAAACTTTTGGGACTAGTGTAATAAACAGCATATTGTCCACTACCTCTCTCTGACAAATTCATTCTAATGGCGTTTTACGTTAGGTATAAACTTTGAAACGTAAAAAAATTAACAATGAAAGGTACTAATAATAAAGGAACTATATTCTATCAAAGGGGGGGTTTTTTAATGCAACCATCTCGTAATCAGTGAGCAAATGACACTTTTCCGATCTGAACTTTTGCATGAGTAATCCTTGGTAGGTCTATTTTCCCTAAATCGAACAAAAAGTTGGAAAAGTAACGGCTAGCGGCTCAGCCGTTCAGCCGTTTTTTGCCTATTTTCAGGGTAAATCCATCATCAATTACGTAGGAATCGACTTTTTAAAACATATTTTTGGTTTAATTCATGTTAAATGATAGCAATAACCAATTTTAAAACTTCTAGTTTTAACAGCTACCGTCTAGAACCGTTTGATAGCGTTTTGGAGTAGAAAAGAGTATTATTTTGAGAGAGGTTTCGTGACTAATTTGCAGTATAAATATCAAAAGAATGGCAAAATAGCTGAGCCGCCAGCCGTTAGCCGTTACTTTTCCAACTTTTTGTTCGATTTAGGGAAAATAGACCTACCAAGGATTACTCATGCAAAATTATAGATGGAAATTCGAATTCTAAGTGCCATTTGCTCACTGATTACGAGATGGTTGCATTAAAAAACCCCCCCTTATAATTACATTTAACTTCACTATTAAAAAAAATGCCTTTAATTGTTTTTTTATATTGTTCAAATGTTTTATTACGCTATAACTTTTGGATTTAGGACACCACTAGTTTTTACAACAAAATCAAGATTTAATAAAAGTCCCCAAAGTTGTTATTTTTAGATCGGAGATCATTATATGTTATAGTACTTCTTATTCCTTGTTTTATTGTAGGGTGAGCAATTTGCCCGAGGTGACCACCGACCAGGACATTAAGGCCCTGTTCTCTGCCATTGGACCTATTGCCAGGATTTTCTTAGCCAAGGATAAGGCTGAACCAACCAAGTGCAAGGTGAGATTTTTCCGCGTAATTTTTTTATTGGCAAATAAACTGTTCGTTCCCTGCTATACTGCAAATCAAACAGCTAATTTTTTTAATGATTTGTATCAGTTGTTATACTAAATGATTTTTGGATTATGGAAAGAACACGAAGTTGTGGGTTTCGTCGTATTTTCACTGCAGCTTTTGATGGGTCATTTTAGGTTATGTTAGGTAAATGTTAATGACTGCCTCGCAGAGTTAGAAAATTAACCCCTCAGGGTTAGAGCCCCCCGCAGGTTCTGAAAATAGGAGAAAAGCTACAGTAAAGATATGACGAAACCCGTTACTTCTCTTTCTTTCCATGATATCAATCTTCTCTCGGTAATAATAGAGAATTTTTAGGGCTTTGCTTTTGTGAACTATATCAACACCTACGACGCGGAACAGGCCATCAAGAAGTTGAACGGATTCAGATATGATCATCTTATTCTTAATGTCGAGTGGGCCAAGCCATCTAGCGATCGTTAAGGGATAGTTCCATGAAGAATTTAGTCTTTGAATTTAAATTCAGGGATATTAAGAACTACATCACTCTTGTATGTCTATTTTAACTGTGACATAAGGGGACT
Source organism: Acartia tonsa (assembly GCF_053477335.1). NCBI lineage: Eukaryota > Metazoa > Arthropoda > Copepoda > Calanoida > Acartiidae > Acartia > Acartia tonsa. The sequence goes on along the minus strand of NC_137273.1, from coordinate 39,103,989 downwards.
GTGAGTGTGCAGGAAAAATGGATACAGTCCCTTTCGTGACAACGACTCTTAAGGGGCGTTTCGTGGTATTTTCTAGGCTCTAACACTGCGGGGCCATCACCTAATCTAACCTAAATTAACTTATCAAAAGCTACTGTGAAAATACGACGAAACGAGCCTTAAGAGGCGTTGTCACGGAAGGGACTCAATCGAAAAAGAGCAAGTGATCTAAGTACCTTTCAGTAAATATATAAAGCTATTTTGTTATATATACTAGTCTACTATCAAAATGATTAAATAAACATAAAAATCAATCTACCTTAGATTCATGAAAAGGAAAAAAAGTTTGATTTTGTGTTTTTTTTAAAATTATTAAATATGTAGACTTCAACATGTCATACACAATATCAGTAGGTATAAAATATAACTTTATATGCTATGACAGCCAAAAGTACATAATTGAAAGTAATTTTTAAAAGCGAAGCTTTTCTATAATAAGGGTCGGTCCGTCCGTCACAAACGGATAGCTTTTTTAGTTAATTTAGGCTTGTTAGAATTTTCCTATCGATTTCAAACTTTGCATGGTGATTCCTTTAGTAGTTAGGTACGATTTAGAAAGCGTAGCAACTCTATAATCATTACAAGAATGTCCGTACGTCCATTTTAAGCATGTTGATTTTTTTTACTTTTTTAACAACAATTTTTTTTGTGATCTAATCATCCGATTGATCTGATTTTTGGTATGTTTATTCCTGGGACAACAAAGTATAATGTTTCAAGCGAAGCAGCTCTATAATCAAGTCTTAAAAATGTAAGTATGTCCATAATCATTATCCTGTATCAAGCAGTTTTTCAACAAATTTACACTTACAATTTTGCTTCAACTCTTATACATTTATATTATGATTATTCAGTTCTGACACTATATAAGTGTTAATGCCCGTTTGTCCTGCAGTTTCAGTGCTTCGCTTTTATGGATGTTGTCATCCTTGTTATTTATAAAAATCCATACCTAATAAGTTTATAGATATAAATTATATCATGCAAGAGTATTTTCTTTTAGTGACGCAACTCGTTTAACCTTTTTATAAATTTTCATAAAAAATGAGGAAGAACTCGTGTGGCATTAATCATTTAACTATATTTATCACAAACATAGTGTTTATTTAAAAATATACTTGAGTTGTATGAGTATGCTGTAGGGCTAAAAGCAGTGCTTTCGTTCGTTCATAGTCATCTAAAGTGCAAAAAAGTACTCTAGGCTAAAGGATTATTTTTCTCAAGGTTATATTCTACAGTAAAAAACAAGGTTTAATTCTAAATATCTTAACTCTCTAAATCCCTCTCATGGCACTATCGCTTTAGTTGTTCCAATGGGTTACTGAAGAAAAAAAAACAGCTGATTCCAAAAACGCGCCAACCAACCTTAACAGCTGATCTTTCAAGAACGTTCCCGCGTTTTTATGTGATCTTTTTATCAGCTGCTACGCTACACTTTACGTGGATACCTAAAATTACATATTGACTTATTCTTTTAAATATATATATTAAATAATCCCTTTTTATCACCTCTCATTTGTTTCCTTAGAAGTTTGAAAGCAAGATTCGTGTGTCGTTTATACTGAATTTTGTAAATAAATTGTCAATGTTCAAATTAAAACTTTTTTTTACAACTGTCAGTTTATAGTTATTTTTCAAGATCCAACTAGGATACAAATTGACATTTCATATGTTGACAATTTAAATTTTTCAGAACAGTTTTTTTAGAATGTCTTTAGCCGGAATATTGAAAGAAAGATCAGACAATGAAAAGAAAACAAAGGAAAATTGTTGGTTTCATTAAAAACTTATAATATTATTAACCTATATATAAATCTTCTAAATTTTTAAAGGTATAAGTTAAAGCCTACCTGAAAAGCAAATCCAATCTGACCAGCCTTCAGTTGTTTAAGAACAGTTTGACTTAATAAGCGCATTTAACTAAACGCTAACAAATAATATGCAAAAAAAATGACCCTCTTTCTTCAAAAAGGACTTTACTTTCATTGACATTGTCATACTTGTCAGATAAATGAAACCAAAAATTTGAAAAGGTTATAACCGATGCGTCACAGGCAATAAGAAACCTGAAACGCCAGAACAAAACAATAGAAGAGAGGACAAAGTTTCTGAGGAAACAAATATGCGAAGGTAAGAAAGAACACTATTCATGTAAAAAAACGTACCCAAAAATTTATTAATAAATGCAACAAAATTCTTATTGGTAAAGGCCTTTACATTGCTTTTATTCTTGCATATCTTGTATATCTAAACATTGAATTTAGAAAGAATATGTAAAGGCGTAGTTGCTCGAAATGCATTTAAATACCTATGAATTTAGTAAACTGCATATTTTTTAAACATTAACTACATCTATAAGCCGGGCATATATTTTATCTACAGAATTTTAATATTTTAACTCTACCTATTAGTTAAAAATATCAAGAATTATATAAAAATCATATTTTTGGACGTTAAACAAAAACAATACATGGTATCTTCATTGCTAATCTCTATTAATCATATTCTATAAAAATTACATTTAAAGGTTCACTACTTCAAGTACCCAAACTTGTTAAATGCACTTCATTCAACTATTCCTTTTGCCTGGTGGAAAATAGTTTTTTTTATTCTGGTGCATTATCTCTTAATATATGTTGTTAAATATTTTTCTTCCTATAGGAAACCTAGAAGTTGGAAATACAGAAAACAATGATAATGATAAAAATACAGGTACTGAACTAAAATAATGGTTTGGTTTGGATTTCCCTATTTTTTTTTTTCACCTTCAAGTCGTGCATTTTTATTATTAAATTCGGAATCAAAAAGTGTTATTTTTGGCGTTTATTGAGATAAAAGGGGACTATGCACAAACGAGAGCATGTGATTTTAAGCACCTTCCAGCAGTGAACGGTGAACCCAAGTAATTTTTTAGTGGATATAGGTATTATGTTTAAGTTTAATATTATATACCTATCAACTAAAGTTTCAACATTTTTTTGGCACAATGTCATCAAATGTTTTTTTGAGTTCTAAAAACAAAATAAAATAATACGGCAAAAAATCCTCAAATGCTGTATATTGTAAAAGTACCTACATTAGTTTTAGCTGTTTACATTATTACAAGTTACTACCTACCTCTTTTTCGTAACATACACTTTTCGTCGAAATAATGCCTACCTACCTATACTTTTGAACTCAACAAAATATTTGATGAAATTTCATAAAAGAAATGTTTAGGTATCTTTAAAAAGTTATTTTTATATAAAACCATGGTGAAACATAATTTATTTAGCCGATATAACAATATTAAGCATGATCTAATATATTCACTAAAAGATACTCAGTTTTAATGCTGGAAGGTGCTTAAAATCACTTGTAAAAACATAGACTGAAAACCAGTTATTTATGGGGTGTTAAACCAAACCAACCCAAGAAAATTAATAGGTTTTCGAAGATTTCTTGGTGAGAATTTTATTTGTGTTCTGAGCATAAAATGAATAATTTTAAGTTTATTCCCATATGTTACACTAGCGGCTACGCCCCTAGAGGCCTCTAGGGGTACGTTAAATATTTTCTTTTCAATATATGTTAAGATCAGCTGTTTTCCATAAAATATCCGCTAGGCGGCGCTTTATGTATTATTTTGAATTTTGGGATTTCTCTTGGGAGTTTAGTGGTATCCTCCCCCCAAATAGCTCTTAACCTTCGCAGGATCTATAAGAAGATACAATGTAATGGAGAGGAGAACCATATCGGTTCAGCGGTTATCGAGATCCTTCGGTACAGACAGACAAGATCCTTTTACTTCATTATAAGGGTATCTTCTTAACATTAAAACTATTGTTTTATTTTAGTTTCTTCAGAATCAGCCGAGCTGTTATATAGAATAAGCAAGTCCAACCAGAAACTTGAAGGTCTAGCCTGTTTGACCGGAATCACAGCCACAAAACAGGAATATTATTATTATTATACCTAATCAGAAGAAAACTAGCTACATTTTCTGTTTTTCAGAGAATTTTCTTATGATGCTTTTGATTTTTAACTTTCTTGAAAAAATCTAGTGTTTGTTTGTTATTGTAAAAATACCCTAGAAAATAGTTTAAAACCATCACCTAACTATTATATTATTTTCCTGAAAAGAATACCTAACCTCTAGATCATATCAAACAAATATTATTTGTATCATTAAAAGAAGTATTATTCAAATTTTCTTTACATCCCTGTTTATATGATAGTATTAGGATATCTGACAATGTGTGTGTTTGTCTATGTGGAATGTGGATGAAAGAAGATTTCTAACCGCTGAACCGATATTACAAAATAGCTTCTCAATTTCATAGGTCCTGGGAAGGTTTATAACTATTTTTGTGGAGGGTACCAGCATCCTCAAAAGAGAAAGCGCTTCTAAAAAAAATTACCTCTAGGGGCATAGCTGCTAGTGTGTTTTTAAAAAGAAGGTATAAAATAAATATGATCAGGGAAACCAGATTGTGTACATGTTTGATCCATTTGTGCAGGGAAAACACAAGGGAACTTATTATATCAGATTCGGACCAAGGAATCATTTCATAGCTTTCATGTATGGGAGGTTGTAGCACTCATACCATCCAAAAATTGCAGGTTTTAACAGACAACCAACTATTTTGGTACTTTGATTGAATTTTGATTGGTTGTTTCTAATTATGAGTCTAAAATTTTCACCAATGATTTAAGTCTAAAGAAGGGTTATTTTGTTAATCATAATTAATAAGGGAGGGGGCGGAAGTGACACTTTTTGAAACCAAAACTAAAAGTCAAAGGAAGTTAAGAAACTCAACTAAATAAAGAGTTACAGCTCTGAAATTTTGGCATGGCAGTTGCTTTAATGAGATACAATATGGAATAGTGAAGAAACGGCCGAAAACCACCGTTTACCGCCAATTTTTTTGTCTTTTCTCGCCATATCAGACAATTTTCAATCATCTGAGATGTACCTACTTTTTTTTCATAAAAATTTCTCTTATATGTTCACTTGAAAGTTTTCAGTTTTATTTTTTTAATATTGACATGTTTTAAAGTGTCACTTGAAAATATAAGGGAAATTTTTATGGAAAATTTTTTTTATCTCAGATGATTGAGAACTGTTTGATTTGGCGAAAAAATGCAAAAAAAAATTCGGCTGGAAACGGCAATTTTTATCACAGTTCCATACATATTGTACCTCTTTTAAGCAACTGCCATGTCAAATCTCAGAGCTTTAACTCTTTATTTAGTTGAGCCGGAGCTGGAGACGGAGCCGTATTTCAAAATACGGCTCCGCGGAGCCGGAGCCGCATCAAAATTATACGGCTCCGACACCCTGCCTTTAGATCTCTGTTTTACAAACACAAGAAATATGTTAATGAAATGATTTTGTTTGATAGTTATACATTACTTGAACATAACCTACCCGCTGGGATTAATGTCAGAAAACTGTATAAAGAAACATTTGATGCTAGGTGTGTATTTGTTTTTTTGTTAAGTTGTTGGATGGGCGACTTTGGGATTTCTCTCAAAATGCTTGTCCGAGCACAGATCCCGTCCCCCTTCCCCCCTTAATACAAGGCAGCATCTCGACCATGCCCCTCCCCCCCCCCCCCATCCTCATTTTAATAATAAAGGGGGGATTTTCTGTGCTCTAAAAGAACTTATGGTGATAGCACCGTATTTTTAGGAAAATGTCTAAGTAGGTGATAAGTGTTTTTTCTCAAGGAATAAGTAAAAGTATATCCGCAGTAAAAAAATTTGAAATTTGACTTTTATTACCTAGGTAGTCGTTTTTCATCCGATAAATGATTTATAGGGCTAAGTTTGGTAATTTTTATTTCTTTTTTTTGTAAAAAAAAGAACAGTTATTATATTTCGTTGCAAATATCAAATGCTATATTTGTTTGTTTTTATTTTAGAAAGCAGAATTCTAGTGAAAACCTGAAGGATTTTTTGAAGATAGTTTTCAGGTTTTATTTTTTTTTATATTTTTCTTGAAGCCACCTAATTTATTTTTATTATATTATACCTATAAAGTAGTAAGATTTTTTTTCTGTAGCTTTAAATTGCTTCTGAACCAGAAGATTTCTCCATTTTAGGGAAGCTTCACATACGTCCGTTTTTTTTTCCTATTTTATTTTTAAGTTTTCCGATTTCAGATGGTTTTAGGCTATTTTTCTGTTCTTCCTTACCCTTTAAATACGGAGCACGTAGATGCTAGGAGCGCAGCTGCTTGTCTGCTTTAAACTTTGAATTAATTATCCTTTGTGTTAGTAGGGCAGATAACTTATAATCAAAGTTTGTCCGTTTGACTCTTCAGTCTGATGTTTACTTTCATAATTTAAGCTCAAAACCTAACATATTAATATATTAAGTAATGCTGCGCGATGTTAGATAAAATTGACTTTGCTTTTTAGATATTTACGTAGCTTCCTTTCTCGGGAACAGCAAGTGGAAGATGTCAAAGACGGAGATCTGGCGCTTCACCTTAAACACATTGAGGAAAAATATATTCATGTTAATCACTAACTTAAGTTTGAGGGGATGGGGTGAAGTACAACCACCCTCCCATGAGAAATAATCCAAAGAAAAAAAAAATTAACCGCTTTTCAAAATTAAATTTCCTTTCAAAAATGAAGGGGTAATTGCACAAAGTGAATTTAGTGAACTGCATATTTTTTTCTGTTCTATAGTTTAAACTTATACATCTATAGGACATATATTGAAAGAATTTAAATTTTTTAACACGTAGTTTTAAAAATATTAAGAATTAGAAATCATATTTTTTGGATGTATGCAATTGAACTTATATTGCTGTCCTGTTTTCACATAAACAGGATAAAGACTATTTTGGTGGTGCCTAATTGATTGCTATTTATTTTAATACAAAATCATATTTGTTAGATGGTATTCTTGTAACTTATGCTTGCAATCAAACATGTAAAATGCATTTCATGCAACTATTCCTTTTAAAGTAGAGGGTTGACCCACTACGCATCCTCAAAATGCCCTAAGAAGTGTAGCCGTTTTTTTTATATAGAGACAAAAATGTACAGATTGCTATCCTTGGATTCATCATCATCATTGCCTTTTAGTTCTCGGCAGAACGTAGGCCATGCACAATGGTTCTCCAATCTTCCTTTTTCTGGGCACGTTTTGAGGCATTGCTGAAAGATGGAATTTTCTTTTCTTTCAGTTCACTTAAGAGTTCCCTCCTCCAGGTTGTTTTTGGTCTACCTGGTTTCCTCTTTCCTACGTGGGGGTTCCAAGTCAAGGCTTGATTGGTTATATCATCATGCCCTTTCCTTAGAGTGTGCCCCAGCCATCTCCATTTTCTCTGTTTTATTGTCAGTTTAATGTCTGACATATCACTGCGCTCTAGAAGCTCAGCATTTGTGATCTTATTTGGCCAAAAGATCTTGTGGATTCTCCTTAGACATTTATTGACATATGTCTGTAGCTTGGAGACCACTGCTGTGTTTAGGAACCAAGTTTCAGCCCCATACAGCAAAACAGAGAGAACATTTGACTTGAGAACAGTCTTAACTTGGTCTTTATGGAGATGTTGTTGGAATTCCAAATTTTGTTCAGGCTGGCAAAGGCTGTCCTAGATTTGTTAATTCTAGCTTTAACATCTGTTAAAGTGCCTCCAGCTTCATCAATTTTACTTCCAAGATACTCAAAACAATCTACATCCTCAAGAATTTGGTCTCCAATAGTAATTGGTTGTTGGGAATTTGCATTTAATCAGAGTATTTTGGTTTTAGGAACATTTATTTCTAGTCCAATTTTCTTGGAGGTTTCAGCTATCCTGTTAGTCCTTCTTTGCATTTGACTTCTATTGCTTGTTAACAAAACAATATCATCAGCAAAGTCCAGATCTCCTAAATATTTGGGATTGCCAAATAGCTCCCAGCGAATGCCATCATTACTTTCACAATTCTTCATGATCCAGTCAATGGCAAGGAGGAAAAGGAAGGGAGAAAGAAGGCATCCTTGTCTGACGCCTGTTACAATCTCAAAAAAGGTTGATAGTTTACCTTTATACATTACGTTTCCACCTCCTTTATGATAGACTAGCGGCTTCGCCCCTAGCCTCTAGGGGCTTTGCCCCAAGAGGTTTGATCAAACCAATTTTTCGTATTTTAGATTTAAAATAAAAATAAAATTTTTTTTTTTTTTTTTTTTGGGGGGGGGGTATTTTTCATTTTTGGGGGGGTTAGGGGTGTCCCACCCCCCAAGAAAATAGTTATAAACCTTCCCGGGAACTATGAGAAGCTACCCTGTAAAGGAGAACCCGATCGGTTCAGCGGTTAGCGAGATCCTTCGCTACAAACAGACAAACACACAAACACACAAACACACAAACACACAAACAAACAGACAGACATCGTTCTACTTTGTATTATAGATAGCTTTAATGATATTGATTATCTTTTCTGGAATGCCATAGTGTCGGCAGATTTTCCAGAGAGATCTTCTGTCTAAAGAATCAAATGCTTTTTTGTAGTCAATGAAGTTTACAAAAAGCTCAGAGTTCCATTCCTTGGATTGCTCTATGATGATTCTTAGAGAGGTTATCTGATCAATAGTGCAGGCTGGCCACAAACATACTATTTCCACTATTTCCACTATTTTTGCATACTATGCAAACTATTCCAAAAAAATATGCTATTTTCACTATTGTCCAAAATTGCATACTATTTCCACTATTTCTTTGGATTTCAGATAAATCTTCAATTTTTAGGTAACTAAAACAAACTGATTTTTTTGATCATGAAAAGAAAGCCAAGTAGCAGGTTTCATCGCATTTTCACAGTATCTTTTCTCCTATTTCTAGTCCCTGCGGGGGGCTCTAACCCTGCGGGGCAATCATTAACACTTACCTAACCTAAAATAACCTATCAAATGCTTCTGTGAAAATACGGCAAAATCGCTACTTTGTTTCCAATTTTTTTTTAGAAATGTTTCCAGAAGAAAGTAGTCTTTCAGTTCAGATTGTTGTACCCTTATTGAAAGTTATTGGTATTTCTACATTCAATGTAAAGATTTTTTTTTGAAAGATACCAAAACTTGGGGTAATTAGTGACACAACCAAAAAGATTTCACCCAATTATCTCTAAAACTAAGGGAGTAGCACCCAAAATAAAATTGCTGGTATGTCATGTCACGTGTGACGAGTCACCACATTTCTCCCCGCCCCCCCTTTTGCAATTAGATGATAGGGTTGATTTATCAATTACATAACACTTGTTGCTTCGCCCATCGCCTCAGGAAAATAGCTTAAAACCAACCAAGTTTTTTATGAGCTTAGCTGAAAAGTATAACCGATTAGGACCAACATACTTTTGGCTTTAGAAAAACAAACTTACCTACTACTTATATTATAGGATAAAAATTAAACTGAAAATAATCGTTCATAAAATTGTGGCTAATCTTCCTTTGAATCATAATTAAATCATACTGACGATAATTATAAAGTATCTAACGGTTTCGGACATCATATAATGCAGTTTGAAAACAATAGGACAACTTTAACTTACCTAAATTATCGTCAAGAGCTATCCGTCACGTACGGACGGACATACATGAGAACCTATTTATAGAAAAGCAGCACTTAAAAAAACTCCCATCTGTAGTAAAGGTAAACAATATACTGACACTGAACATAACCTGTCGCGACAATATATTGACGTAAAAAGTATAAATTGAACATACACAACTTGAAATTTATATGAAAAATGTTAAAAATGCTACGTACTTTCTAATCATAGATAGGCTGGTTTTAAGAATTTAGAATCAATTGTATACTATTGGAATGTGTCGATCTACTTGAAATAAATATGCCATATCTATTATATCAGTTTTATTTCAGTATTTAGTGTTATCACTGCGCTACATACTTTTGGACCGGATTGTCCTATATATGAACAACAAGGATGTCAACATCCATAAGTAGCGAAGCACAAACAAATAAATAAGAATTTAGATATTAGTTGTTTAAAGCATGTAAATTAGGAAAAATCACGAAACCTTTTCAACATTTGTTTTTAATTTCTTAATATTTATATTTCAGTACTATGACTAACAGACTGACGGTCAAAGTAAATTACACACTGGATGCTTAAACCATGGGAAATTTAATTTTGATATATTTAACTACAAAAATTTTTAAAAACGGACCATAAACACCAAAGATAGGAGGAAAAATGTGAAAAATATAAAAATAGCCAAAAACCTGCAGGCAGTCTGACCGCTATTGATGTTTTCTTGAAACGACAGGAAATTTAATTTTGATATATATAACTGAAAAACTTCGGAAATCGGGCCATAAACACCAAAGGTATGGAGAAAAATGTGAAAAATACAAAAATAACCTAAAACCTGCTTAAAGGCAGTCTGACCGTCATAGTGGTTTTCTTGAAACGACAGGAAATTTAATTTTGATACTATAACAGAAAAAATTTTTGGAAATCAGACCATAAACACCAAAGATATGGAGAAAAATGTAAAAAATACAAAAATAGCCTAAAACCTGCTAAAAATCGGTCCTACCACCATTGATGTTTTATAGTTAATATAGTTAATTGTGCTCCTTAATAATTGGAATGTTGTCTAAAAATTTCAGCCTTTTATCTTTTATAGGAGCCGAGAATATCACGTTTCCCCCAAACTAAGACATACAGACAGATGGACATTTCAAATTACTGATAGCTAACCAACATTTTAAGGCCCTATAGTGTTTTAAATGCTTGCTATTTTATACTATTTTGTTTAAAATGCATACTATTTCATACTATTTGTTAAAAATTTGCATACTATTTTTAAAAATTTTACATACTATTGCATACTATTTACTTTTTTTTTGCATACTATTTTATACTATTTTGAAAAAAAGTCTGTGGCCACCCTGATAGTGGAACGGTTTGGTCTAAATCCAGCCTGATTAGGTCTTAGCTTTTCATTAACCTTCTTCTTTATTCTATTAAGAAGAATTTTACTAAGGATACGGCCAGGTACTGAAAGGAGCATTATCCCTCTGTAGTTTCCACATTGGGTCAAGTCTCCTTTTTTGGCTAGTATTGAGATATGTCCATTCTTCCAGTCCTCTGGGCATAACTCATCATTCCATATCTTTGTGATCAAAGGTAGGAATGCCTCAGCAGATGTATCTAGGTCTGCTTTTATGACCTCAGCTGGGATGTTATCAGGTCCAGCGGCCTTGTTATTTTTCAAACTTTTAATGGCCTCCTTGATTTCCAATAGATTTGGCGCTCGACAGTCAATGTCAAGTGCATCTGAGGGTGGAATCTCAGTTTTTTCCTCTGGAACTGGAAGATTCAGCAGTTCAGTGAAGTGCTCTGACCATCTATTTAGAATATCTTCATCAGTTTTAAGGAGTGAACCATCCTTGTCCCTGATGTGTGATCCTGATTTGTGTACTTTACCTGCAATGCTCTTAGTAATCTCATAGACATCTTACATTCTATTTTGATTAGCAGCATTTTCTGCTTGCATAGCAAGGTTTTCCAAGTGTTCTTTTTTGTCAATTCTGACACTTCTTTGGATTTCCCTGCTGAGCATCTTATACAGGTCTTTATATTCTGGAGAGTTTTTGGAGAGTGTCTTTTGTCTTACCTCTCTTCTTTGATCCATGAGATCAATGGATCTTTGAGTGATCCACGGCTTTTGGTTAGCCTAATTTTTCTTGGCTAGTATCATTATAAACTTTTTTGATACCTTGCCAAATATCTTCAACTCCATCATCCTCTTGAAGAGTCAACAACTCAAATCTGTTCTTTAGAGTGAGCTTAAACTCTTGTAGCTTTTCAGAGTTTTGAAGGGTTGTTAAATTATACTTTTTCCTGGGGTTAGGCTTTGTGTCCTGCTTTTTAAATCTAAGCCGAACTTTAGAAGATAGAAGATAATGGTCTGAATTAACATCAGGTCCTCTTTCAACCCTGACATCAAGGAGAGAACCTTTAAAACGTCTAGATATACAGATGTGATCTATCTGATTAAAGGTTCTTTGATCTGGTGATCTCCAGGTGGCAGTATGAATCTTCTTGTGTTTAAAGATGGTTCCACCAATGACAAGTTTGTTTTCAGTACAAAAACTTACAAGTCTATCACCATTGTCATTTTCCTTGCCATTACTTAAGCCTAGGCCATATCTGCCCATGACTTCTTCTAAATTCTCATTATTACTCCCCACTTGAGCATTAAAATCTCCTAGGAGCATGGTCAGGTCCTTTTCTTTATGACCATTCTTAAATACAGAGTCAAGCTGGTCATAAAATTCGTTTTTGACCTCTGTATCTGCTTGTTCTGTAGGAGCATATGCTACTATTATTTTCAGATTAATGTTTTTATTTGAGGATTTGAAGTAAGCCTCCATGATTCTTGAACCATGGGGTTGCCAACTGATCATGGCTTGCTCTGCTTGCTTGGACAGCATAAGAGCCACCCCTTGGTTATGTCCTAGATCCTCATTCATATGGCCTGAGTTAAAGTATTTTCAAGCCAAATGATGTTTAAACTCCATTATTTGTCCACCTTGATTCGGTGATAGCCAGGATATCAACCTTGGCTTTAAGCATTTCTCGGCAAATGTTTTCTGTCTGGCCTGACTGAAACATTGTCCGAACATTCCAGGTGCAAATTTTTGCTGGTCTGCGGGAATTCAGAATCATCTGCCTGACTGGTCCTTTAGCGGTTTCCCAGCCAAACATCATATCGTTGTTTCCAACCTCTACTTCGTTCCCGAGCCCAAAGTTAAATTGGTCTTTACTTTGTGCAGATTGAACGTGAGCAGGTTTTTTCTAGGGAAGGATTGTTAGCCCCACCCAAACCCCCTGAACTGGGGGAAGTGACCAGAATTCAGTCTGGCATCTACCCTAGGACCTTTCCAGCACAGTAGGACTCTTCTGGTGTAGCTCCTAGGATCATTGATGCATGGTGCAGGATGGACGGCGTGCACGTAACTGGTCTCCCATCCTTGGATTAGTTTCCAAACAACATGAATATTTAAAACGTATTTGCAGACGCGCCACCAGCACACAGATATAACAGTTACCCTGCAAATCAGGGAGGAAGGGAATGAGGAGGCCAACTTGGTGGAAATTGGTTTGGAGTATGAGATGGATGCAGAAAGACCTATACCTGGAAGCCTAAAGGTAGAAAGCGGGTCATTTTTTGGCGTATTTTATTTTCCGTAAAGTTGTGTGTTAGCGTTTAAGTCAAATGCGCTTATGAAGTCAAACTGTTCTAAATTATGGCCATTTCATATATATACATTTGGTAAAAATTAAGAATAGTTTGACTTAATAAGTTCATTTTTCACAACGGTAACAGAAATTACGTAAAAATGACCCCTTCAGTTTTAACACAAATCAAAGGGGGGGGGCGAAAGTGACACTTTTTTAAACCAAAACTAAGAGTCAACAAAGGAACTGAACTAAAAAAAGGGTTACAGGTCTGAGATTTTGCATGGCAGTTGCTTTATAGGGGTACAATATGGAACTGTGAAGAAACGGCGGCGCAACCGCCGAAAACCGCCGTTTCCCGCCGTAATTTTTGTTGCCTTTTCTCGGCGGTTTTCGGCGGTTGCGCCGCCGTTTTTTCACAGTTCCATATTGTACCCCTATAAAGCAACTGCCATGCAAAATGTCAGACCTGTAACACTTTTTTTAGTTGAGTTCCTTTGACTTTTAGTTTTGGTTTCAAAAAGTGTCACTTTCGCCCCCCCCCCTTTATAAATTTACTGGAGTGAGACAAAAAGCCTTTTCTTAATAATTTGTTTACAAATGTATTTTGTTGAACATGAAAACCCTAAATAAAATCATATTTTCTTAACTTACATAGGTATTTAAGAAATGATTAAATAAGAAAATACATCCATCTGTCTGTTTGTCTATAAAGTATACAGGGGTGTATATTCTGCACATAAGGAAAAAGGATAAGAGGATGAATACTCACCCCTTTTTCATGGTAAAATACTACTTCCCCATCCCTAAATTTAGAAGCAGACGAAAATCAAAAACCGCCCAGGGCTTTTTGTAAGTTAATCATAAATAATAATGTGAATAAAAAGAAAAGCGATATTTAGCAAACAGCCGTGGGCGGTCAGAATCAGCTGAATGTTCATTATGAAAAAAATTTCCCCCCTTTTAGAAATAGAAGGATTCATCTTTCATGAACAAATTTTTTTAAAAATAAAAATAAAATTCTATGTAATTTTTAATTAAAACATTAAAACGAAAATATCTAATCTAATATTCTTGCCCTAAATATGGAAATAGTAAAAAGTAAAAAAATATTTTTAAAAATAATTTTGAATCCTCCCATTTGAAAAGTAGTGGAATAGCAATAAATTTTAGTGCGGCAACAGCGCTGAGTAGGCCTCTAGGCCCACTGCCTATTTTCGTCTTCTAGTTGCTTCGATTCCTCTCTTTTATTTTTTTCTCTATGATTCTGCTCAAGATTTATTTTTTTTCCCCGGCTACAAATTTCTTTATTTCCCCCCCCCCCCTAGTTTTTTCTCACCTAGTAGGGGGGTAAATGGAAAAATATTTAAAGAACTCTATATTTTATTTATTTTAACCCTCCTACCACACATTCTTTGATTTTTTTTACCAAGGAGGGGGGGGGGGGAGAAATGGAAAAAATGTTTTCAGTTTTCTTAATTTTTACATTTTTGTCCCCTCCAACCACTAATTTTTTATTCCCCCCCCCCCCCCCCTGAGTCGGGGATCCCATGTAGAATATACACCCCTGAAAGTATACCCAGTACCTACATTATATAATAACATTTTCTAAATAGATTTATGATTTTGTTCCTATGAGTTTTGATAAATGTTTCCAGTATGGCTTCGAAACAGATTAATATCCCTGTATTAAAACCGTATTATATCCAGCTTTCTACAAATATAAAAATGTTCAATAATAGTATTAAAACCAGTTTGTTAGCTTGTGCCTTCGGTATCTCTGGGCTAACAAAACTGGGTTTAATCTAATAATTGTACATTTTTATATCTGCGGAAAGCTGTTCATAATACGATGCGATAAATAACTATTACAGTGTGTTTTTTTATGAGAACTTTTTTGAAAGCAATTTTATCCCACTTATAGTTATCATAATTTAATGATTAACGGCTTATTTTCTTCGTTTTTTATAACCATTTATAGAACATCAAAAAAATATTTCAGTTTTTATTTAAAAAGTACAGTAAAATCAAAAATTCAAAACTTGGGTGTCACATCTAAAAATGGTTTTAGCGCATTTTTCTCAAGCTCAAATCTTTTACCCTTTGCAAGAAAAAAATTGGATTTTCAGTACGACTTTGGGGGGCCAGTACACCCTCCTTGGTTGAGATATGGCCTTCAAACTTTGATATGTTCTAGTACATGTCCCAAAAAGTACACTATGGTCTATTTAAGGGGTTTAGTGGAAATTTGGTATAGCTTTAATCAAATTTAAATATTTACACTTCTACCAGTCCGAATTCATTAAAATAAAAAGTTATGAGTAATATATTACATTAGGCAACTTTTTAAAGTTAGTCATGTATAGGTGCGTGCACAGGAATGTGATTGGGGGGTAACCAAAAAGGGGTGATTTTTAAAATATACTTTTTGTTACAACTCTGTTATTTTTAAAGATAATTGAACCAAGTTTCTTCCCTGATTCAATTACTACCCTAGGTAAACGATTATTAATAAATAATAGGGATTTTCCGCCGAAACCGCCGCCTACCGCCGAATTCCGCCGTGTTATTTGCTACCTTATTTGGCTGTTTGGAGTCAATAGAAAAGTGTGATCTATTTGAATAAAAGTATTATAATACACCTTTTTCTATCCACGTACAACTGCTTTTTAATATTTATAATTTATTTAAGAGAGGTTAGGTCTTTTTAAACTTAATGAAAATGAATATTGAGACTGGATAATCGAGCTTCCTATTAAAGATATTGATAATTTTTTTTGTAAAGTATCTTATGTGTATTTTTCTACCTGTATAGTCTACCATTATAAGTACCTATTTAAATTTAGTACTGTCCTTCAATGGCCTACAGGGGCCAAAACCGCCAACCCCCCCCCCCCTCTTTCTACTATCAAACCATTTTTGTAAAGTATCTTATGTGTATTTTTCTACCTGTATATTCTACCATTATAAGTACCTATTTAAATTTAGTACTGTCCTTCAATGGCCTACAGGGGCCAAAACCGCCAACCCCCCCCCCCCCTCTTTCTACTATCAAACCAGAAGTTAAAATTTTAATTTTGTTTTTAAAAGTATCAGACTGAGTTTTAAAGGAAAAAATAATTCTCATAACTAAACTAAATATTTTTTTGTATCTATGCCCCCTCCCCCCCTATCTAACCAAAAATAAAACCATCATAAAATTGATATCAAACAAACTTTAATTCATTTTAGAACAGTAAAGAAAAACCGGTAGACCAAGTAATAGACTAAAACAGTATTTGCCAGCTAAATCATAACATAAAAATGCATTATATCTTTCAAAAAAAGACAGAAGAAACGAACACATTTACTCTTTGAAATCTTAATGTTCTTAGAGTTTTACAGACAGAGTGAGGGGACCAAGTGAACTAAAGAGTAGATGCTTGTTGGTGAGTTAATCATCACAAAAAAATCAGCTTTCTTACAAAATAAAACTGCGTAGTAGATCAAATTTTCCCTATAGATATCTAATGTCTGTAAGAGAATTAACAGAATGTGTTATGATTTGTAATCTCCCCCCCCCCCCCTTCAAATTTAGGTTTTACAGGCAATTTTCAGATTAAAAATTTTTAAAGTTGCGCTACCGACCCCACTCTGGAAACTTGACTAACAGTTGTATTATATTCTCAAAATTTAGAATCATATATGGTTTGGTATGGGGTCGGTAGCGCAACTAGGAGTAAAATGACGAAAACTAATTTTTTTTGCTAAATTTTTCAGTAAAAAATTGACGAAAATTATTTCATAAATTTACTTTCAAAGCATAAAATTAACACTTATAAGGTAAAATATATTATAAAAATGTTTTTATTTATTGATTTGGTGTATATATTTGTAAAGAATATGAACGAAATTAGTTTTTAATAGATATTTATGCAAAAAAAAATTATTTTTCATATCTAGGTAGAAAATAAAAAGTAGATTTTTGACCTTCAAAAAATATTGATTTGACCCAACTTTGAAGTAAAAATAAACTTAGTTCCAAACGTTATTTTTTCTTTTCCTTGTCCATTATGCATGCGCTGGGGTATGTAAATCAATAATATCAAGTTAAAATAAGAAAATTTGATCATGACTTTTTTGCCAAATTTCCACCCTTAGACCGTTGTGAAGTATCTGTATCAATTTTTAACTCTGTACATCAACTTTGAAGCGTTTTGCACCCATTCTTGCAAAGGGTAGAAGATACGAGCATGAGAAAAATGCGCTAAAACCATTTTTAGATGTTGATACCTAAGTTTTGAATTTTTGATTTTTCTGCTCTTTTTTAATAAAAACTGAAATATTTTTTTGATGTTCAATAAATGGTTATAAAAAACGAAGAAAATAAGCCATTAATCATTAAATTCTGATAACTATAAGTGGGGTAAAATTGCTTTAAAAAAAAGTTCTCATAAAAAAATACGCTGTAAAATCATGGAATTAATGCAACCATCTCGTGTAATCAATGTATAAATGGCACTTAGAATTCGAATTTTGATCTGAAATTTTGCATGAATTCGAATTTTGATCTGAAATTTTGCATGAGTAATCATTGGTAGGTCTATTTTCCCTAAATCGAACAAAAAGTTCAGCCGTTAAGCCATTTTTTGGCAATTTTCAATGGAAATCTATCACGAAATCTATCTTTACATAATACTTTTTTCCGCTCCAAAACGTTTTCAAACGGTTCTAGCCAGTAGTTGCTGGTACTAGAAATCTAAAAAATGTTTTTTGTATCATTTCAAATGATTTAAAGCAAAAATATGTTTCAAAAAGTTGATTCCTACGTAATTTATGACAGATTTGCTCTAAAAATAGCCAAAAAACGGCTAAACGGCTTAGCTGTTAGCCGTTACTTTTTCAACTTTTTGTTCGATTTAGGGATAATAGACCTACCAAGGATTACTCATGCAAAATTTCAGATCAAAATCAAAATTCTAAGTGCAATTTATACATTGATTACGAGATGGTTGCATTAACCCCCCCCCCCCTTTTATTTTATTACCATAGCTGGATCTTTAAATCGTTTAGTGGTGCGCTGAATCGGGGCGATCCAGTTCACCCCGGTTTGGCGCGGCAATGTCACTCTTTGAGTGCCATTGCCGCGCCAGTACCGCGCCACTGGGCGCGCTGATTCGCCCATTCCATTTTGATTTAAAGATTGAAATCTAATAATATCTAGGTGCGCCAAACTGGATCGCCCTGATTCAGCGAACCACTAAACGATTTAAAGATCCAGCTCAGATGTTTTCCAGCACTTTTGTTCTGCTAGGGAAATTGGGGCAACCATCCAAAGTTTTACTTTAATACCCTGACAAAATGTTTCTTTCAACTGGCTAAAATAAAGATGACACCCATCCTCCCTATTCTTCTCCTCCCTTCATCTGGAGGAACGCACTAACCAATGAATGAGGACCATGGTAGCAACCTAAATTGACGGTAAATTTCCCCTGTCATAATATCCACATATTCTATATCCATTCCTGTAATCCATTATTTTTGTTTAGGTCAAAGTTCCGGAAAGTTGGGAGGAAGCGTTGGACAGTATGATAGAACAATGTCAAGTCTTGTACACATTAAGGAATAAACATGTTTTATGCTTCCCTGGAAAGTCACTACAAAATTAACCCCCATGCATTTTATTAAGAAGACATCTTTTGAATGGGAAGAAGGTTGGATTGGATACTACTCTATAATTCGAAATGTCCGTCTATTCTGCAACGTTAAGTGGGAAACGTGATTTTTGTGGCCCCCATTCAAGATATACGGCTGAAATTTCATGTCCGGAGTCCCATCATCGTGTGTTTTTTTATGAACTTGACAAACATTGCAGTCGGACTGCTTTAAAGCAGCTTTTTAGCCGCTTTTGTCTTTACAACTGATTTCCTTTTATCTTTGGTGTTTGTGGTCCGATTTTAAAAGTTGTTGGTGTAAAAGTTTTTTGTTTGAAAATAATCTTTCATTATGGCTTCGAAACTGGTCCTTAGCCATAATAAAAAATCATGTATCGTTTTGTATTATATCAAATTTTCTCCCGTGCCTTCGGCAACTCGGGGCTAACAAAACTTGTTTTAATCTTATAATTGTAGGTACATTTTTATATCTGTGGAAAGCTGATAATATGATGCGATAAATAACTATTATCAATCTCATACATATTATAACACATGTTTATGAAATAGGTTAAAAGAAGGCATTCTCTCAGCTTTTAAAGAATAAGAAAATCCCACAAAAGAAAAGAAAAAAATATATCCATTTAGAGCACAAAAATGTTGTTTATTTAAGATTCAAACAATTTCAATTATATATAGATAGTTTTTATTTAATATGTTAAACCTAATTATGAAATTGTAGTATTAAAGTGTACTTGACAATGTACCTGTCAGAATCTAATACGCTTATCATATCTTATCATATCCTTATAATAAAGAAACAGAATGTCTGTCTGTCTTTGTCTGTACCGAAGGATCTTACTAACTGCTGAACCGATCGAGTTCTCCTTTACATTGGAGCTTCTCACAGGTCCTGGGAAGGTTTATAACTAATATGAGGGAGGGTACCACCACCCTCCCTAGATAAATCATCCATAGAAAATAATGATCTACCCCCCCAAAAAAAATTTTTTACTGTTATGTTTTAAAACTAAGTAGATACAATTGGAAGTGGTGGGGGTTCGACTAAACCCCCCCGCCCTCCGATCCAGGTGCGTAACCGCAAATCCTTTGCAAGTTAGTATTTTTTTTCTATTCATTTAAATCTTGCTTATGGCTGAAAGTCTGGAGTACTCCATTTCAGGTGATTTTTATTCAGGCCATTTGTAGTCTCTTAGCTGTCTTTAGATGTCCCTTGAGGCTAGGTGCTCAGTCGCTAGTATATGATATTTATAAGAAAGAACTTAGTACCTGTAATTTAAAATTATTTGTATGTATTGCTAAATGTTAAAATAATATATGAAAAAACGTATTTTAATAATTTTTCTTTTAGCAGCACAGCTACTATATAACTATGATGAGCTAGTTCGTTTTACTTTTCACTGTAAGTTAGTTAAATTAATATGATTCATGTCATTTAGACTGAAGAGGGTGCCATGTTCACCGAAATATATTTTATATAAATAATTATTAAGAAACAGAAATTCACTGCATTGAATTTATCATTGAATACAGGTATTGTCTGTCTGTCTGTCCGTCTGTATTCATGTCTGTCACTATGTTTGTCAGTCTGTCTGTCTGTCTGTCCATCTTTTTAAATACTTTAAAAGATTATTAATTTTTTTTTGCATATTCTTATTTTTTAGAATCAACTGAACATCTTCCATATAACTCGCTTTGTCTGTATGTCATTGTCCATCAATTCTTTGCTAATTATGGGTATTGTTATCATTCCTGTGTTAGGAGGCTACAAAGGTTTCAATCTTGTAAGATGTATTAAAAAAACAAGGATGACAACATGAATATTAGTAGCGTAGCAAAATCATTGAAAGGACAAAGTAAGTTATAAAATGGATGTTTGGATCTTCTGCCCCTGAAGGATAACAAAACGGATTAATTCTTACAAATTACTGTTTTACTATCTGCAGAAAGCTGTCTGTAAAATGAAGTGATAAATAACTATTAACATTTTTGTCAGTTATTAAAGTTTCTTCATCAAACTATTATTTTATTTAATGTTGAGAAGCTACACTTTAATTTGATATGTCTGTTTATCAAACCCAATACCCCAAACTTGAAGCCTTCAGCTTCAATAACAAAAAAAGGTTGCCAGTAACTAAATATATTTATACAATAAAAACATATTCATTTTTTCATATACCTAGAATGTAATTTGAAACCCCTATAACTTTTTTGTTATCAACGCAGAAGGCTTAAAATTTGTGGTATTTGACAGATTTTCAGCATACTTTGTAGATTGGTGTATTTCTTTCAGTTTTCTTCTTTCATCAATTAAATATTTTTTATTTCTGCGCTCATTTTTATTTTGAATTCCCAACACAAGTGATATAAACAGAGGTCGGCAGAAATAGACATTATCAGTCGCACAGCTTTTTTAACCACCAAATGTCACATCAGCCGTCATAAGCCTTACTATTCTCAGCCATCCTAGGCCTCACCATGCCGCAACAGCTTTTTAACCAATATATTACTCATTCAAAAAGTACTTTAAACAAAACTAAAGTAGCAGCTGCAACAAACCGAAACGGATTTGAACAAGGATGACACAATCCATAAGTTGTTAAGCTAAAAAATTATGGATGGACATCTGGAAAAAATAAACAATAGAGCACTGAAATAAAAAATAAGAAATAAAATAAAATAATTCACGAAACCTTTTAATATCTATAATGTGCAAATCTAGGAATCGATCTAGCACCACAATCAATAATCAAATCTCGATGAAACCTTATAGAATTTTGCAGAATTTTAACTTATTCAATTCCTGAAAATTTTAGCCTTTTATCTAAAATAGGAGTCGAGAAAATCATGAAAACTTAAAAATCTTGGAATCGATCTAGCACCTCAATTAATTGACATATCTTAAGGAAATTTGATGAAAATAGGAAAAATGTTTAATCTCTGAAAATTTCAGCCGCTAATCTGAAAAGCTGAGAAAATCCTGTTTCCCCTAAAACGTTTCTGACGGACGGACATTTCAAATTATATAGTAGCTTCACTACTAAACAGCTGGAAGGGAAAATCAGCCACAGCTGCAGCCTCAGTACCATAAGCCACTTAAAAGTTACAATATTCTATTCAGCAGGATCGATGCAATTCAAACCAGCTTATACCAAGAACAAAATTAATTCACAAAACCTATACGGGTTTTCATCTGTAGAATTGACGACCTCTCATTCTGCCTCCCAAAAATTATTTTAGATTTATTTCGCTTGTTGGTTAATCCTTATAACTGAGTTCAAACCCCTTATATAAACCTGAAGTATTTTTGTGTTGAAGATATTAGTAAATTGATTAATGTATGTTTCTTACTTTAAAAATTACAGTCATTTAAAGTTTTTAGTAAAAAACCTAAAACCTAAAAGAATGTTGCAATGAAATCGGAGGAAAACAGTAAAAGTGTCTGACTATGACGTCAGAAAAAAATAACAACTAACCAATGAGAGGCCGCTATATATTTTACCATTGTGAATACTGGCTTCTCATTGGTTAATTGTTAATTTTTTCTGACGTCATAGTCAGACACTTTTACTGTGGCCAATGGGAGAATAAAGCAAAATATTTAACTGTGTTATGTTTGGAATTTCTTCTGTAAACAAGGAAGTTACGCACAAATTCTAGCGCTCTATTTCTACTAGAACTTGAGATTTTAGAGGTCCAGGATAGATTAAAGGTTAAAAAGTCTTAATTTTTTTTCTCATATTCATTCTAAACCAGTGGGTTCGAACCGGTTCTCATCAATACGAAAAAATTATGTCTAGCGTCGTATTATATCCAGTTTTCTACGAATATAAAAATGTATAATTTTAAATCCAGTTTTGTCCGTGCCTGGCATCTTGGGTCTAACAAAACTGGTTTGAATCTTATAATTTTTCATTTTTATAACCGCAGAAAGCTGTATATAATATAATTCGATAAATAACTATTAAGGTTATCATTTTAATACTTTCACACAAATATCCAGTTGAATACAGATAACAACCCACCATTTTTAAATAAGGGGGATAAAGTTTTACCTTTCTACTTAACCCTACAGGGTACTGAGAAATCACTAACATTATTCTTCAAAAATGAAAATGGACATATGGACTTTGTATTAATAATTGTAAAGTTTACCTAAGTGTTATAGGAATCATCATGCTAAGTTTAAACTCGATAGGGCAAATCTAACATAAATAAGTTACAATGGACGTACCAACGATAATTGTAGGAAAGCTTCGTTTTTAACACTTAAAAAACAATAACACTATATATTTATAATGTTTGTTTATTTACAGTTAAAAATCATAATTATTTACATTTTATTATTTACTGTAACAGGTTCCTATTGAGCCAAATGTGTGTCCTCTATCAAATCAAAAAACGGCTGAAATTCATCAATGCCTCCATCATGTATCACCAAGGCAACCTTTGGCTTTGCCCTGAGAAGCATATTTCTACAACTTGCCCTAACAGCAGAATCATGTTCCTTGTCAATGTAGACCACAATATTTTTAGCATGTGGCAGGAAAGTTAGATATTTATCTGTAAAATTATGGTCAACTTTAGCAACCAAAATAGTCCCAGGATTTTGCAAAAGCTTTAAACCTTCTTTATTAATAGTCCCAGGATTTTGCAAAAGCTTTGAACCTTCTTTATTAATAGTCCCAGGATTTTGCAAAAGCTTTAAACCTTCTTTATTAATGTCTTTGACTATAAAATCTAGTTTCATATTATCTCTTATTATTTCATTGGTTTCTTTGGCTATTTCTTCCAATTCTCTTTCCCTTTCTTCTAAATCAGTGTCTTGATCAGCTTCTAATTCCTCTTCAGGACAGTTATTCTTTGTATTGTCTATTATTGCATCTAGGGCCATCATATTTTTCTGTAAATTGGTCTCATCATATTCTCTGTATTCAATTTTTTTATGTTTATTACTGGAAGCTTGAAGGCCCTTAACAATTTGTTTTATTTTTCTCTCATCAAACTTGATAAAGATTATAGTTTCATTGGATTGCAAAAAATATTTTTGAACAATGCTGTTAGCTATTTCGCCTTGTGATAATCTTGAAGAATCTTTGTAATGAAAACAAATTGGTATCTGCACTCCAACATCAAATTCATGAAGAAATAAATCTTCATATAGTCCTGGGACTTTTTGGACCTCTGCCCTTACTTTTGTAATTAAAACAGTTTTAGACATTGTTCTTAAGGTAATGTTTCGTAATCTTAAAAAGTCATCAATTGAAGAATGGATTATGATTGTATTTCTAGCCTGTGCACCATTAAAAGTATCTGGATGAGTGATTAGAATTCCTTCTGGTTTTAATAGAAATTGTTGTATAGTTCCTTTATGGTCTTGGTCTTCATTGTCAAATAATGGCAAAAGCAGAATCTGCCTTGTTTCTGAATAATGTTTTTGTAGGTATGCATATAGATTTTGTAGTTTTTCCTTATCTGAGTAATCCACTAAAATTACAACTGGTTCTCCTGGGTGTTTATAAAACTTGTCTATAGCTGCTTGTGCTAATACAGTTGAATCCACAACCTGGTGATGATAGAAGTTGAAAGGACCTATTACATTCTTTTTGGGATTCATGAAGTTATTTGATGCCTTTTCAAGTACAGATCCAATTGCTGTTGATGCATTCACAATGTTTTGAGCATTCCTAATAATATCAAGCAGTGAAATTTATATTCTGAATTGCTCGTCATTTGTAATGGTAGATTTTAAATTGGGTTAAAATTAAATAAATGACATTTTACATAAAACTGTATTATATGCATCCATTTTAAAATAATAGGCTAATTTTCCTGATATGGAGATTCTGATTTTATTTCCCTCAATTTTCCACCATATAATAATCAAAGTTTGGTTCTTAGGTTCAGTTGCATCTCATAAATAAATGAAATCTATTACTGCTGATTGGGAGACCAGGTACGTGCATGCCGTCCATCCTGCACCGTGCACCAATGACCCTGGCAGCTACACCAGAAGAGTCCTACTGTGCTGGAAAGGTCCCAGGGTAGATGCCAGACTGAATTCTGGTCACTTCCCCCCAGTCCAGGGGGTTTGGGTGGGGCTAACAATCCCTCCCTAGAAAAAACCTGCTTATGTTCAACCCGCACAAAGTAATGACCAATTTAACTTTGGGCTCGGGAACGAAGTAGAGGTTGGAAACAACAATATGATGTTTGGCTGGGAAACCGCTAACGGACCAGTCAGGCGGATGATTCTGAATTCCCGCAGACCAGCAAAAATTTGCACCTGGAATGTTCGGACATTTGCCGAGAAATGCTAAATGCCAAGGTTGACATCCTGGCTATCACCGAATTAAGGTGGACAAACAATGGAGAGTTTAAACATCATTCTGGCTTGAAAATACTATACTCAGGTCATATGAATGAGGATCTAGGCCATAATCAAGGGGTGGCTCTTATGCTGACCAAGCAAGCAGAGCAGGCCATGATCAGTTGGCAACCCCATGGTCCTAGAATTATGGAGGCTTATTTCAAATCCTCAGTTAAAAACATCAAACTGATAATTATAGTAGCATATGCTCCTACAGAACAAGCAAATACAGAGGTCAAAAACGAATTTTATGACCAGCTTGACTCTGTATTTAAAAATGGTCATAAAGAAAAGGATCTGACCATGCTCCTAGGAGATTTCAATGCTCAAGTGGGGAGTAATAATGATAATTTAGAAGAAGTTATGGGCAGATATGGCCTAGGCTTAAGTAATGGCAAGGAAAATGACAATGGTGATAGACTTGTAAGTTTTTGTACTGAAAACAAACTTGTCATTGGTGGAACCATCTTTAAACACAAAAAGATTCATACTGCCACCTGGAGATCACCAGATCAAAGAACCTTTAACCAGATAGACCACATATGTATATCTAGACGCTTTAAAGGTTCTCTCCTTGATGTCAGGGTTGAAAGAGGACCTGATGTTAATTCAGACCATTATCTTCTATCTTCTAAAGTTCGGCTTAGATTTAAAAAGCAGGACACAAAGCCTAACCCCAGGAAGAAATATAGTTTAACAACCCTCCAAAACTTTGAAAAGTTGCAAGAGTTTAAGCTCACTCTAAAGAATAGATTTGAGTTGCTGACTCTTCAAGAGGAAGATGGAGTGGAAGATATTTGGCAAGGTATCAAAAAAGTTTATAATGATACCAGCCAAGAAAAATTAGGTTTCAAAAAGGCTTACCAAAAGCCGTGGATCACTCAAAGATCCATTGATCTCATGGATCAAAGAAGAGAGGTAAGACAAAAGACACTCTCTAGAAACTCTCCAGAAGATAAAGACCTGTATAAGAGGCTCAGCAGGGAAATCCAAAAAAGTGTCAGAATTGACAAAAAAGAACACTTGGAAAACCTTGCCTTGCAAGCAGAAAATGCTGCTAATCAAAATAGAATGAAAGATGTCTATGAGATTACTAAGAGCATTGCAGGCAAAGTACACAAATCAGGATCACACATCAGGGACAAGGATGGTTCACTCCTTAAAACTGATGAGGATATTCTAAATAGATGGGCAGAACATTTCACTGAACTGCTGAATCTTCCAGTTCCAGAGGAAGAAACTGAGATTCCACCCTCAGATGCACTTGACATTGACTGTCGAGCGCCAAATCTATTGGAAATCAAAGAGGCCATTAAAAGTTTGAAAAATAACAAGGCCGCAGGACCTGATAACATCCCTGCTGAGGTCATGAAAGCAGACCTAGACACATCTGCTGAGGCATTCCTACCTTTGATCACTAAGATATGGAATGATGAGTTATGCCCAGAGGACTGGAAAAATGAACATATCTCAATACTGGCCAAAAAAGGAGACTTGACCCAATGTGGAAACTACAGAGGGATAATGCTTCTTTCAGTACCTGGCCGTATCCTTAGTAAGATTCTTCTTAATAGAATAAAGAAGAAGGTTAATGAAAAGCTAAGACCTAATCAGGCTGGATTTAGACCAAACCGTTCCACTATTGATCAGATAACCTCTCTAAGAATCATCATAGAGCAATCCAAGGAATGGAACTCTGAGCTTTTTGTAAACTTTATTGACTACAAAAAAGCATTTGATTCTTTAGACAGGAAATCACTCTGGAAAATCTGCCGACACTATGGCATTCCAGAAAAGATAATCAATATCATTAAAGCTATCTATCATAAAGGAGGTGGAAATGTTATGTATAAAGGTAAACTATCAACCTTTTTTGAGATTGTAACAGGTGTCAGACAAGGATGCCTTCTCTCTCCCTTCCTTTTCCTCCTTGCCATTGACTGGATCATGAAGAACTGTGAAAGCAATGATGGCATTCGCTGGCAGTTATTTGGCAATCCCAAATATTTGGGAGATCTGGACTTTGTTGATGATATTGCTTTGTTAACAAGCAATAGAAGTCAAATGCAAAGAAGGACTAACATGATAGCTGAAACTTCCAAGAAAGTTGGACTTGAAATAAATGTTCCAAAAACTCCCAAGAACCAATAACTATTGGAAACCAAATTCTTGAGGATGTTAACTGCTTTGAGTATCTTGGAAGTAAAATTGATGAAGCTGGAGGCACTTTGACAGATGTTAAAGCTAGAATTAACAAATCTAGAACAGCCTTTGCCAGCTTGAACAAAATTTGGAATTCCAACAACATCTCCATAAAGAGCAAGTTAAGACTTTTCAAGTCAAATGTTCTGTCTGTTTTGCTGTATGGGGCCGAAACTTGGTTCCTAAACAC
Organism: Acartia tonsa; assembly: GCF_053477335.1. Taxonomy (NCBI): domain Eukaryota; kingdom Metazoa; phylum Arthropoda; class Copepoda; order Calanoida; family Acartiidae; genus Acartia; species Acartia tonsa. The sequence continues at coordinate 39,076,341 of NC_137273.1, read as the reverse complement.
AGCAGTGGTCTCCAAGCTTCAGACATATGTCAACAAATGTCTTAGAAGAATCCACAAGATCTTTTGGCCAAACAAGATCACAAATACTGAGCTTTTAGAGCGCAGTGATATGTCAGACATCAAACTGACAATAAAACAGAGAAAATGGAGATGGTTGGGGCACACTCTAAGGAAAGGGCATGATGATTTAACCTATCAAGCCTTGACTTGGGACCCCTTCACAGGAAAAAGGAAACCAGGTAGACCAAAAACAACCTGGAGGAGGGAATTCCTTGAAGAACTGAGTAAAATGAATTTTTCATCTTTCAGTGAAGCCTCTACTGAGGCGCAATTCAAAGATAAATGGAGAACCATTGTGCGTGGCCTATGCTCTGGAAAGAAGAGATAAATGGCAATGATGATGATAACTGCCTAATTATTTAGAGTTAAATGTAGACTTAAATAATAATTTTTTTCAAAATATAAATTTACTATAGATGACATTAGATTAGAAAAATAGAATAATAGAATTGATAATAGATACATGAATTTTAGCTTTAGAGAGACTGACAGACATACCAAACTTTATTGTTAGAATTACTTAAACTAAATTTCACTTTTCCTCATATTGGCTGTCAAAAAGAACTGAATAGCATTATGGTTGCATTTCATTTGATTAGTCCACATTTCATAACAGCCCTGCTTATTCTCATATACTCTTAATGCCACACAAACTGTTTCTACTGAATCAGGAATCAGGAACTGATTTAAAACCAACATTTCGTCAATTATTGCTCCAGAAATTACTAATTGCATGATAGAAATCATTTCTAGTTACTTCATTTTCATGATTTGGTTCAGGAAACAAATCTTTTGCAGTTATTACTCTAATATTAGGATAATTATTAAATTCTACAAGGGCAACAATACCCATTATAGAAAATTCAGATATGAAAATCTTTTCACCCTTAATGCTAAATGCAGTTAGATCAATATACATTATCAAACTTTTGGGGTTATCCATAGCACATTTCTTGGTTCTCTCTTTAAGAACATATGTTTTACCAGTTCCGTAGTCACCATCTATGATAATGAATTTAGCTACTGAGTTTACTGCTTGCAGTTGTTCATTGGTAAGCATATATACAGGAACATCGCTTTCTCCTGATACTCCATCAGTTTTTCCTGTTAAGGCTTTTTCAGCTTCCTTACTGATTGTCAAAGGATCTGATATTAATTGATTAAATCTACTTGATTCTTTAATAGAAATGTGATATAACAGCTCAGCAACAAGATTTTCATATTCTGTCTGATCATAGTTATCAAATGTAACAAGCTTGTTTTTAGATATCTGTTCCAACCAAAGTGTTACATCATCAACATCTTGTAGAATAAATTGTTGACAGTTGAAACAGGGAACTGTGGTTTCTTCATCAATAGTCAAATATGGAACACATGCAGCCCTGACAAACACCCAACGGTTAAAAAGCATACCACCAAATAATTTCTGTATGAAAGAAAAGTGCTGTTTTGTTTCACCTGAAGCATCTTTTAGTAACTTCAGTTTATCTCCCGCTTCTTTGGGTCCTAATTTAACCTCTAAATTTATAATAGCACTGTATTCTGGAATAATGATTAGAGAATCTCATTCTGTTTTTTTTTCTTGAAGGCTAAAATCATAGAACTTATATTTGTAAAAGTTTCTAAGTTTATCATCTGGGATCATATATAGGAATGTATTTTCAATTGATTCATTTTTAAAACGTTTTCTGTCTACCTGACTCTTTAGCACCTTACATAAATAGAACTAATATTTCACACGTTCAAAATGTTTATTTGTTGAAATAATACCAAAAATTATGATTATTGTTAGGGACGTCCAAGGGAAGAAGGGAAAGGGATAATTACCTCCCCCCCCCTCTCAATGAATTTTTAATTTTTACCCCCAAAAAATAAAAAAAAGCTTAGACATCCTTGCCTCTATAATGTAAAAAGTCCCCCCCCCCAAAAAAAAAAAATAATTTAAATTTTTTTATCCCCCCCCCAAACAAAAAAGCTTGGACGCGTTTGATTATTGTTGAATTTAAAGAAACAACAATGGAAAGACAGAAAAGATAAATGTTTCAGCAATTTTGCAGTGAATTAAGTTAAGATATCTCAAATTAAAAATTACATAATTGATCAAACGAAAAAATATTGTTTCTTAAATGATTAAGGTAATCTAAAAGTTATTAGACAAAATATATTATATGAAATATGAACTTTCCTGTTTAAACAACCAGTTATCAGGGCCTTGAAATTGCTTAGGATTTTCCCTCCACCTTAAATGTTCATCAATACAAGACTTCAATTTATCCTCTTCAATTACTTCTATGCCAAGGATCTCCATTACTCTTTTCTCATACTGATTAAATTCTGCATACTTATCCTTTCCTCTGACATCTTTTCCCTTCTTAACTAGCTGTTGGATACAATCAGCTGATTGAAAGCTGTTGATTATAAACGCTTCCATATTTGATTTTCTTGCTGCATTGACAAGTTCATGATGTAAACATTCCTCAAGACATTTTTCCAAAATCTGAGTATCTTGCTTTTCCATGCCCTTATTTCCTAACACAGTTGGTTTCTTGGGTGTTACATAATGATTTGGAATAGCTACAACCTTGCAGTCTGGATCATAATAGTAATCAGCTACTTTTTGTTTAATCTCTTCAATCTTTTCTTTAACTAAAATTCTTTGTTCACTTCCTGCAGGGCTATGAAAGTTTATACTCAGATTTGAAAACTCTTCACTTAGTGTAGATGTTTGTGTTTCTTGTGTTGATAATGAGTAAACTCCAAATTCATGACCACAAGTGCACAAACCTGGTTTTACAATTTCCTTCTCTGAAATAAAACAAGGATGACCAACATCTATAATAGCAAAGCTCTATAATCAAAGGTAAGGACTAATGGATAATTACTCTAGTAGAATGTCAGAACTTAATGATCAGAACAATAATTTGAAAGTCTAAAACAATTGTACATAAAGACAGCTGTAAGTGCAATAATCTTAATTTTTTACTTTTTAATTTTAAATCTAAAGAAGGTGTATCAACTTTTTTTTTTATAGCTAGCCGGTTCTTTTAGTAAGTAGTAGATGTAAAATTTTTCATAGAATTCAGATATGCAATCGGTTTTTTTGTAGACCTCTTATTTTTTAAGTAATTTAAGTTTTTTAAAAAAATAATTAAGTCGGTTTTAAGGTACTAAAACGCAACAAAATAAAAGAAGAAAATGGCCAGTAAGAACAAAAATAGTAAGATCTTTAATTTGACACCTTACTTTTAAAATTCTGTTGAGTAATTATTGAAAAAATCTATTTTTTTAACCTCGGTTTAATAAAAACTTTAGACCTGAATATTTTCTCAAACAGACATAAAAAACATGGGTTCATATATACCTTTAGAATCAGAAAAATATTACGAATCCATTGTAAGCAAAATTGAAAAAAAGGAAAAAAATTAAAAAATTAAAAAATGGCCAATTGTATTTTTTGTTCTGGCAACACTATCGTCTTTTCTTTATTACCCCCTCTTTACCCGCTCTTTACCCCCTTCCCATTTTTACCCCCAAAACAAGGTTTAAGATGGTTGCCTGTATAATATAATATAATAGTTTCATATAATTTCTTTTATATACTATATTGTAAACTTTTTTTTCAATTTTGCTTACAATGGATTCGTAATATTTTTCTGATTCTAAAGGTATATATGAACCCATATTTTTTTACTTGTGAAATGATAAAATTGAGTTCAAAGTTTTTATTCTCGTGGGTTTAAAAAAAATTGCTAAATATAAAAATTTGTTTTTTAAAATGTTTTAGGCATTTTATAGACAAGCATTTTCTGAGATAAGCATTTTTTGAGATAGGCGTTTAATAAATGGCAATTGAATGGTTCCTAAATTATCTTAATTTTATGTATTAATTCAATTAATATTATCTAATCGCCTGTATTTACCTGTTCAGTGCTTTTATTACATTTTATCATATACATACATTGTACAATGAAAATAAATAATTTCAAATGATTTTTAACGTCATAAATTTTTTCTATTCTCGTGGCATTAAACTTAGCTTACTGGTCTCACATTGAAAATGATTGATAATTTTGTAGATGAAAATCTTTTTAAATATTCTTACTTCAGCTTGGAAGAATTTAATGATCTGTATAAGGAAAAGACAAAAATTTGCTCCTTGTTATTATATAATATAAGAAGTCTTAAGAAAAATTGTAAAAGCCTAGAAAGTCTTTTAAAAAATCTAGTAAATGAAAATTTTAATTTCTCTGTTATTTCACTTCAAGAATTATGAGCTATAAATAATAGACAGGATGTTAAAATTCATAATTATCAAACTATAGTATACAAAGGAAGGGAGGGGAAAAAAGGGGGCGGTGTCGGATTCTTAATAAGGGAGGGACTTAATTTTCAGGAGTTAAGGGATTTAAATCTCTTTAAAGAAGGTTTTCTTGAGAGCATGTTTATTAAAGTATTTACACAAAACGGCAGATATAAGGTAATAGGAAACATTTATCGCCCACCAAATAGTAACATTGATATCTTTCTACAAGACCTAAAACTTATTCTCAAAAAGCTTGACTGTAAGGAATTTAAAAATGCAGAGGAAATTTTAATTTCTGAAGATTTCAACATTAATGTTTTATCACATCTAAATCATGCCCCTACAAATAGATTTTTATCATTGATGCTTACCCATTCCTTTATGCCTACTATAACTTTACCATCCAGAATAAGTGAAAACACAGCCACTTGTATTGACAATATATTTTCTAACAAACAAAATTTAAATTTTCAAAGTGGGTTAATACTAGAACATATTACAGACCATTTACCTGTCTTTTTAGCACACACATGTGAGGGGAAGGAAGAAAGGGGTGATATAAGTGAAGATAAAGTCAGAAGTATGTCTAAGAAAAATGGGTTAACATTCAAATGCCCCGCCTCAAATATCCAGTAATAGAATTTAAAGTTAATATTTTGGGATTTCCATCAATTTCAAGGTAAATTATTCACGTTTAAACTTAAACCAGGGGTTTAAATCTGCATGGCTGACCCTGCTAAAGAAGGGGGAAGAATAATTAATATAAGGTTGAGGAAAAAAATATAAAAAAAAAATTAAGAGAACTGAAAACATTTTTTTCCATTTTCCTCCTCCTTAGTGAAAAAACTAAAAGAATATGTGGGATAATATAATAATATGAATAAAATTAAGAATTCTAAAAGTTTCTCCATTTTTTCACCTTTCTTGGTGTAATAAATTAGTAGGGGAAAAAAACATTTTGCAGCAGTGGTAAAAAAATTAATCTTGTGCAGAATATACAACCCTGACTCTCAAAGAATTTAAAGGGGGAGGAGATTTTGTTAAAAGTTAAAGGTGTTAAGTGGAGGAGGTTGAGGAGCTTCTACAGAACAAAACAATGAGTGCAGGGGTTGTTAGTTTTATATATGCCATGAGAAGGGGGGGGGGGGTTAAGGAAAGAGGTAAAAGGCTATATAATGCAGGGAGAGGATGGACATGATCTGTTTATTACACTAGTTAAGTTGAGTGTTCACACATTACAGCCACTAATTGTAATCTACAGAAAGGTAATTTGTAATTCAAAGGAAATTATGGAGTAGCCCAACTCTTTACTTGGAATTGTAAAACTTGAAAAAAATCTTTTTTGATGTTTTATTCTTGCTGAAAAAAGTTTATTTAATTACTTTAAATTAATTTAGTTTCATGATTATTTATAACAATGGTAGATGAATATTTGCTAGCCTATTAATTAGCTGACCTGTACGCAGTCCTAATCATATTACTAATGCTTATTATATTAAAATTAGTGCCAATTCATTACAGCAGAGAAAAAATTAATAGGCATCATAGTTTAGACTTAGAGTTAATTGGTTATGCCCATTTCAATTATATTTTCCACAGAATTTGAATAAGAAATGAAATATTTAAAATAATAACATTACTTCTAGCTTTTAGTATTTAAATTCTATTGGGGACCCTACAATATTGTTAAATCAAATATCAGAAGAATAACAGTATTATATATTTTAAGATATTTTAGACTCGTTTTTCACATGACTCTCTATGATCATTTTCTATTTTTTTAACACCAAGCATGATGTATTTATTGCCATGAAGGGGGGGGGGGGAGAGATGACACATTTGAAAATTTGAGGGTTTCTTTGTGGTGAAAGGTAGCAGGGATATTTTATTATGAGAATAATTATGAGAGACACATTTAATAAGGTGAGGGAGGGAGTCACATAAGACAGCTAAATAACTCCTAAATGATAAAAAAAATCATATTTTAATTTCTTTTTTTAAATTCAACATATTTGAATATTTTAACAATTTTTTATTTTAAATAAATTTCTAGAATTATCAAATGCTATTAAGAAAACTTGGACTCTTGTAAACTCAGTTATAAATGGAAGAAAGCATAAGGAAAGTTTACCTAACATTTTTTATGATGACATAAAATCGTATTCAGGGGCAAAGTCAATAGATGATGGTTTCAACGACATTTTTTCAAGTATTGGGTCTAAAATTGTAGAAAATATACCAAATTCTCAATCTAATTTTCACAGTTTTCTTGGGGAGAAAAATGATACTAATACTGAATACACAATAAACATTTTCCTAAAAGCCTTTGATGTCCTAAATATAAAAATTCTTTTAAACAAACTTGAACACTATGGTTTTAAAAATACCTTGAAATGGTTTGAAAACTAATTAATAGGACGGCAACAGTTTGTTACAATCAATGGTGTAAATTCAGTTTTAAAAAAATCAATTCAAACGGGGGTTCCACAGGGAAGTATTTTAGGCCCCCTCTTATTCATTCTATACATAAATTATTTACCAAATGCAACATCTTTTTTAACAAATTTATTTGCTGATGAGACTACATTTAGCAAATCAAACAACAACTTAAATGATTTAATTGCAGATTCTAATTTAGAACTCGATAAAGCAAAAAATTGGTTTAGAGCAAATAAACTAGCCTTGAATGTATCAAAAACTAAATATATGATCTTTCGCCCACATAAAAAGCTATTTGATCCAGAGTTATGCACATTACAAATAGGAGGGGAAAAAATTGAAAGAATTGGCAGAAATTGTAATACTAAATTTTTCAAGTTTGTTGGTGTTCTAAAGTGAACTTAAGTGGGACAAACATATAAACTATGTAGAAAATAAAATAACAAGCTCAGTCTATGCCCTATCCCAAACAAAAAAGCTCTTTCCAACCACAGCTTTAAAAACAATTTACAACAGCCTTGCTAAGCCCCACATAGAGTATGGCTTAATTGTTTGGGGTGCTGCAAAGGATGAGCATATCACAAAAATTCATAACCTACAGAAGAAAGCTGTAAGGAATGTTTTAAATGCTAAGTACAATGTGCATGCCGAGCCCCTGATGGGAAAACTAGATATTCTTAACATTTTTGACCTAAGGGATGCAAATGTAGTTGAATTTGTCTCTAAATATTTAGAAAACAAACTTCCCAAATGTTTGCTTAATTTTCTAATACCATTGCAAAATACTAGATCAATATGTCTTAGAGTAGAGAAGCCAAATCATAAAATCTTTGAAACTTAATTAACACAAGGACTCTGATAGGAAATTGACAACTTATTCATACGTACCGTACTAAATCAATCATTACTTGGACTAATTTAACCAAATTAGGTTTTTTTTTAGGTTTTTGATAATTCATACAACCCCCTTAAGTAATTCAATACAATAAAATACAATTTTAAAATTTATTTACTGTGTAAATATGCATAAATATGACGTTTTTACTGACAATTATGTTGATTTTTACTCAAAGCATATTTCTTGTAGACAATAAAATGATTATAACTTTCGTTCTATTTAAGATTAATTGATGAAATAAAAAGTACATTCAATTTTATTAAGCTGAAAAGTCACTTATTGATTTTAAGAAATAATATACCCCTTTGAGTGGGGGAGGGGGGGGGCGTTGAGTATCAAAATAAGAAACTAATGTAAATTTCTTTTCTACGGTGGGTTTTAATGATTCATATAGCAGCCAAACTGTATTAGGCAATACCCATTTGTCTGTCTGTCTGTCCTTTTGTCTGTCTGTCCCACCATTTGTCTGTCTATCTGTCTAACTGCCTCTCTTTTGGATTTCAATGAATCATCTAGCATAGCCTAATTGTAATTTGTTAATGCCTCAAAGACTGTCTATTACTATTTACCTGTCCCTCTGTCTGTCTGTCTGTCCGTCTGTCTGTCTGTCCGTCTGTCCCTCTGTCTGTCTGATCATTCACAGGTTCTTTATTGGATTTTATCTAATTAATTGTCTATTTTAGTAAAACTTTGATAATTGTTCTTGCCCGTCTGTCTGTCTATCTGCTAATAATAATAAGGTGATATCTTGTACCAAGAGATACACAAATAACCTTGTGTTGAAAAATCAAATAAAAAATGATTCAATTTCTTCTATGAAGAAAAGTGTAATACATGTTCCTTTAATCTCTTTGTACATCAAAAATATTTTTCAAATTTATAATATCAGGTTATATTCCATTAATTTATTAACAACTAAATTTTTTGACACCCCACTTATGACTTTTAACAGCCCCCTTTAACTAAAATCAAGGGTGATTTTATTAAGATTTTACCAAAACTACTTTACATAAGAAATTTATTACATTTTAATTTTTTTTTTATAAAAAGAGGATTGGGATATATCTCCCTCCCAACATTAACTTTAAAAACTATTGTAAAATATATTAAAAGTTATAAACATATATCTATCAAGATCATTAAAGGAATTAACTCAAGTTTAGGGGGGGGGGGCTTAATGCAACCATCTCGTAATCAATGCACAAATTGCACTTAGAATTCGAATTTTGTTACAAAACTTGGCATGAGTAATCCTTGGTACATCTATTTTCCCAAAATGGAACAAAAAGTTGGAAAAGTGACGGCTAACAGCTGGCGGCTCAGTCATTTAGCCGTTTTTGGGCTATATTCAGAGCGAAACTATCATTAATTGCATAGGAATCAACTTTTTGAAACATATTTTTGCTTTAAATATCCATTTTTTAAATTTCTTGTACCAGCTGCTAGAACTGGCTGAAAATGGCTGGGAGCGGCTAAGAGTATGAAGAGTATATAGGGCTTGTGACATGTCTAGGGGTAGGTTTTTATTGGTACTGAGCTCAAAAATACTACTATAAATAGTAGGGGTCCATCCATTTGGCAGCTGGGGCTGTTACACAGGCTGTTAAAAACCTACCTAGAGACACGTCACAAGCCCTATCTACTTATCCTATTCTTGGCCACTCCTAGCTGAGCTGCGGCCATTAGCAAGCTGCCAAATGAATTTTTTGTGGTATTTTTGAGCTCAGCACCCATAAATACCTACCCTCAGATACATCAAAAGCCCTATCTACTTATCATACTCTTGGCCACTCCCAGCTGTTTTCAGCCAGTTCTAGCTGGGAAGTGGGTGGTACTGAAAATTAAATTATGGTTATTGGTATAATTTAACATACATTAAAGCAAAAGTATGTTTTTGAAAAAAACCTACCCTAGACATGTCACATCTTCCAAATTTAAAATTGCATACATAAATAATACAATATTTGAGGCCATAATTTACTATAAATATGAACACTATCTGTGTAAAAACTTTGAGGGAAACCCCAAATAAAATTAATGGTCTTCTTATAAATAAAGGGGGGTTTGGTGCTGGAAGGTGAGCAAAATTGATATATATTGAGCTAAAATTTTGTAACTGCCTGTTCCAGTAGTTACTGCATCTAAAAGAAAAACAAAATTAAAATTTTTTTTTAAGTTAGGTAAGAAAAACTGCAAAAATGGAATTTGACTTTGCAGATTTCTTGCTACACCTTCATATGTTATTATTGAGACTGCTCCATTTTTTTGGTAAATTTCAGGTTTATATTTACATACTAGAATTGAAATTTTGTAAAAATCTTTAAAATAGAGATCACACAAAAGAACTAAAAAAACATTCTTTTTGCATATTTAAAAAACTTTGAAGTGCTCGTGAGGTCACAATTATTGCATCACAGAAAAAAATATTTAGCATGGGTAATTTCAGATTTCAAAAACTTAGAAGTGCACGTGAGGTCACAATTATTGCATCACAGAAAAAATATTTAGCATGGGTCATTTTTTTGCTTAAATCAACCACATTTTTACTGGGGGCAAAAAAATTTTCAAAAGTTTTTCCATGGCGGGATGATTTAATCTACAATATATACTTTTGGCTGTTGACAGCTGTTCTCAGCCATTTTTGGCAGTTTTCAGCTGTTATGACAGCGAAATCTAGAAATTAAAAAAGTGTTTTTAGTTATATGTCCATGACATAAAGTCATAATGTTAATTAAGAAAAATTTAATTCCATGGAAATGTTCAATTTTTATATCCTTATAAGCCATTACCCAGCTGCCACTATTTTTGGTAGTATTTTTCAGCTCAACACCCATTAAAACCTATCCCTAATGGATGATTCCTACGTAATTGTTGCTGGATTTGCCCTGAAAATAGCCCAAAAATGGCTAAACAGCCATTAGCCATTACTTTTCCAACTTTTTGTTCCATTTTGGGAAAAAAAGATCTACCAAGGATTACTCATGCCAAGTTTTGTAATGAAATTCGAATTCTAGGTGCCATTTGTGCATTGATAGCATAGAATTATCTGAATCAGTGACTTGCTTAAGTACACCCTCCTTAAACACCCCCAACCCCACTTTATTTTAAGGGGTGTAAATTTATTTCCTTTACACCCCCTTGGAATTTATAGAGGGGTGTATCTGAGGGTGTAAGCTCTTGTCAAGAGGGTGGACATGGGTGGACACCTAGGGAGGTGTATCCATCCCCCTTAATTTTACAAGGGTGGTGTAAACAACCCCTATACCAACCTTTTGCACGCCTTTGATCTTAACTATACTTTCAGAGTAAATAAAGTTGTAAATTCAGTAACTATTGTGGTAATCAACACCCAAGTTTATGTATCCCTATCCCTGTTCACATTCCTATACTTCTCTGGCTGAGTCAGACCTCCACTTGTAACCGCCACCATACTCCATCCTGCTGTGTTGAGGGCTAGTTGATTGTTGCAGGCCAAAGAGTGAATACGCTTCCTCCCGTCTGCATTCGGTTAGATACAAGCCTATAAGTCTAGGCTGGCGGTATCTATATTTCCCACGTGTTCAAGTACGTCGTTTCTTACCTAACTAAGAAACAGGACGTCCAAGCCTTTAATATATACCCTATAATAATAATCCCATTAATCTGCCTATTTCTAACCAGTTTTAATTGTTTAATAAATGTGTATTTTTTAGAAATACTTTGTTAGATTATTGATTATTAAATTGTATCGGAGCTACTCTATACTCGTATTCCAGTCTGTCTGTACATCCCCTCATACGTCATTTTGGCGCAGTCTTGTCTACCACTCAATTTTTGAGGGGGGAAGGTTTGGATAATTAGCGTACAGACAAAATTAAATTGTAAAGTAGCTTCGATTGCAAAGTGAAATTAATATTTTCCTGATAACTAAGTTTATTCACGGAAACGGTTTACAGTAACAATTTGTTACAGAATATCTATAATAATTATTTCGTGGCAAACTGCCAAATAAAGATAAAAAGGAACCCGCCTTTTATTTTCACACTAGTATTTAATTTCACACATTTCCATATTTTCTCCTTAAAACAGGAAGAAAGGGATATTCCCAAGTTCTTAAAAAGTTTCGTGGTAGACAAATCAGTGTTAACGAACACTACACTCCAGCACCATGACCGATAAGAAAAATGATGATAAACAAAAACCGCCGCCTCCGCCGGCTCCGGCCGTCTCTGGCACCTCGCAGCAGCAGCAGCAGCAGCAGGCTGACCCGCTTTCCCCTGAAAAAATCAAAGATCTCATATCGGAAGCGTTAAATGATAAGTTAAACGAATATTCGGCACATTATAGAGATTTAATAAAACAAGAATCCGAGATTATGCAGCTCGAATTAGAAACAAAATGGGCAGGGTTTAAGGACACAGAATCACATCGCAGATTATTAGCCGATACCAACATTTTAGATCTAAAACGCAGAGTATCAAAACTCCCAGCGGACGGAAATCTTGGCCCATTGTTTGCGGAAAAAACGTTAAACGAAAGTCTTAACATGACTCATTTTAACACCATAGGTGATGATTCAATTAATGCCACTTTTTATGACCGGATATCGGTCCAGCAAAAGATAAACGTGGTTGAATGGGTCGCCAAGGATAGGATGACAGCCCCAGGTTGTATGGCCTATTCAATTGTAGGCTTTATAGGTCCGGCGGATAATGACAATTGGATGAATGTAAGAGAAACTTCTCTAACTGAATATGAAAAAACCTTGCTAGAAAGGATTCCCTTTATCCCTGATAGGATTAAGTCGTTAGAACCCCTCCGTAGACCTACAAGGTCTGCACCCAATGTAGCAACAAGACCCTCTACAAGAAATACGCCAAACACAGGCACAGCCGCAACGGCAACAACTAGCGCCGCCGACGATGACTTTATTAAAGAATGCTTTATTAAGGGACAAAAATGGGATTCCGATTTTGCGAGGGATGCCCCTAGGTGGGACGGTAGGGCTGACTTTGATAACTTCTTTTCTAATATGTGGAGGGTTGCAAAGACATACAGAATCTGTGACCCAATTCTTTTTAAGGATATTTTATACCAGCGAATTTATGACTCTAGAGGGGAACGATTAGGAGACTTAATTACGCCTGAAAGAAATCAGGCCTTATCTGCTCTAAGTTATTACCTGATGATTAGGAGGCTGGTCACTCCTTTCTCGGATCCAGAAGTAGCCTCTCAGTACTTCTACAACCTAAAACAGGAGAGTAATCAACCCCTTGACACCTATTTTGAAAACAAACTTAGGGTGTTCAAACTCATGAATCCTGGCCTCATACCTAAAAAGAAGTGGAAAGAATTCTATCTTAACGTTAGCAAAAATCTGCTGTATACCAACCTTGCCATAGACATGGCCAATTATGTTGAGAGTATGCAATTTTTGGACGATTACAACGCTTACTTAAATAAACTTATTAATCTCGGACAGAGATACGTTAACTGGGATGGGTCTGGCCATATTAGCAAGGAAAACCTTTCGGCTTGCTATTCTCAAGCCATGGAAATGTTCCTACCTAAAAATTCTGCGGAAACGAAAAAACAACCCATAATCAGTATTATCGAAGATAATATCCCCACTAACACGGCAATGTATAAGGAAAACTTAACCGAAGAACCTGACGAGGTTCCTTCTTGGGTAGACCATGAGGATGATCCTATCGCTTGGGATCAAATCGAGGGCGTTATAGGAGCCTTTAATGGGAGGAGTAAAAATATTAAATGCTGGCATTGTAATATCCCTGGCCATGTAGTGCAGAATTGCAACAAAAAGAAAGCTGGGGAGCCCCCAAATCCTGAGTCCCGCTTTGGTAAAACACGGAGTAAATTCACGCCTAGAAAAGCTCCAAGTAATAGTAATAAAATACCTGAGCAGTATGCGCGTAAAACTATCAACCAAATGGATCAGGAAGCCAACGAAGAATCTGAAATAGATAAATATGTACAAGCGATTGTTAAAAATCACGTCCACTAAATGTAAAAGTGGATTTATGCGATATTAATTGTCCCTGTCCCAGAAAATAAAAATTTGCTGAATGAGTTTCATATTTTGATATGAAAGATAAACAAAATATCCCATGCCAAGCTAAGCTTGCAAATTCCTTAATATCAAATATCCCTTGCCAAGCAATGCTTTGGCGCGAAAAAATAAAACAAATTATTGTTATTAAGTCCGACTAAGCAACACAAAATAAACTCCTCCCCCTCCTTTCCCTATCCAAATGTAGCTGATACAGATATTGGGGGAAATAGGGAAGTAACCTGAGGAGCATTTCACATGCACTTAATATTTCCATTTTTAAAAATCTAATAGTCTTTATCAAGAAGCTAATAAGTGAATACCTATTTTCTATTTAGTAGTATTTATTTTTAATATCGCATGACCTATCTAAAATGTAAATATCGTATATTCTGAATGTATATATAGTAGAACTTAAAACATTCTAGTTCAACTTTTAACCGCTAGGGGAACTTAAGCGAATTATCTGTATATAAACAATGATTTTTGAGTTGAACCCTCAGTATCAATTTTATCTGAGAGTTGCTCACTCTTAGCCTCTGATTTTTGTAGCTGAAATATCTCAGCAATTATGTATAATAACTTATCCATATGGATAAATATTATTGCATTTTGTACAGTGACAATAATAGAACTATATTTAATTTATTATGTATCCGAAAGATGTCGCCTAGAATGCTACCGCGGTCCGTATAAGTAAATGATAAGATTAAGAAGGGGGGGGGTCTATGGAAAATCTGTATAAATACAAGCAAATTTCCAAATCTAATTTTTTGAGCTGCAATCAAGCAGCATTTAAAAATTAAAATCTTTAATCACTTAAGATGTGATTAATAAAATCTTAAAACATTTTGATTAAATTATTTTCCGCTAGGATTACTAGCAGAATGAAATAAAGTTAGTTCTATTAGCTTCCGCTAGGATTACCAGTGGAATAAAAAGTCTATATAAAAGTGAATGCATATTATTAATCGAGGCCAGTTACTACCAAAGCAGTTACTACAAACCACATCCTATTTTTTTAAGCTGATTTCAGCATTAATTATACTCTAGTAAATATATAAGCTTGTTCTACCCCATAGGTGGAAAAATTAAGTATAAATACTAACAATATCAGAATAATAAACCAGTCATCATTGACCCTCTTTATTATATTAACCATATCTAATAATTTTTGAGCTATAATTTAGCGCTAACCTTAAATTATTTGTATCGTGAATCAGATACTGACTAATGACACTATATTTTGTATAAATACAGATGTAAGTCAAAAAATAAGTCAGTCTGTTTTTAATGTCTTGTTAGTTGCAAGCTGAACACTTATTTTTAAGCTACTTTGTAGCCCTTCAATCTTTTAAAAACTTTTTAGTTCAGTTTTATTCCGATAGGTTTCTATCATATATCCAAGTATATAAATAAGGACCCGTATAAAAATTAAGTAGTTTCTTTAGAACTATTAACATTCTCATGCTTATTGAGACATTTCTGGAGCTGAAAAGCGCTTGATAAAAAAACTTAATGAAACCCAGAAAGCTATACAAAATTATTTTAACAATTAACCATATTGTTAAAACATTTCATTATTTAAAAAATTTCGACAGACAACTATACCTGGAACACAGGAAGTCTCTGTGTGAGGATTACCATCGTCTAACCGCTGAGGTGGGGATCTTGGAAAATATGCATCTTAGGCTTCGACTAAAAATATAATTTATTTTATAATGCCTATCTGTGCAAAACTAAAAGTTCTTAATCCCGTGGGGGGGGAATTCCTGCAACACGCTTTAGTGGATACAGGAAACAACTTTAGGTCCCTTATTTCTAGAGAAATCCTAGATGATAACAAAATCACATTCACCCCCGCCAATCTTAGCGCTCTGTCTGTAGATTTAAAACCAGTAAATATCATAGGACATGTAAGTTTAAAATTCAGCTTTGATGGGTCAGATAAAATATTCGAAGAAACGTTTTACATCCCTGAAACGACGTCTAAAATTATAAATCTAGGATATGAATTTCTCAAAGTTAATCGAATTAATTTATTATTAGATAAGTTCTCCTTTGAGCTCCCCACTGGCGAGCAAATCCCCATAGAAAATTCAACAATTAATATAGTTGAAGAAAGTAAAAACATACCCTTAATTCCTACAAATAATGTTCATACGGAACAAAACTCCCTTATCCCGGGAATAAATTGGAGTAACAAGGGGGGTACTGGGACATTAAAACAAAATAAAACATGCGTAAAATTAGCAAAGAAAACAACATTCTTGCCGGGGGGGAATACAACGGTGATAACAATTCCTATTCATCAGAAAAATAGGAAGCTGTATATATCCCCAAATAATTCTAAAATGACAAGCCATAACGGCTTAATGCTTATGGAGGGTATTTATAATGTAAATGAGAAGGGAGAATGTTGGGTAAATTTTGTTAATTTAGCAGGAAAAAATATTACCTTATTGGATAACGTTAAAGTTGGGTATTGCTTTGAATTCGAATCAGATTCCCCAAATTCCTGCAATAAAAGTATTAATCAAATAAATGAATTATCAGGAACTACACTTCTTAAAAGAATTAAATTTATTAAAGAAAAATTAGATTTAGAAAATAGTGATCTTATCAAAAATAACCCAGGGATGAAGGAAAAGGTAGTGAAATTATGCCTTGATCATTTTGATATATTTTCGGCTGACGATGCCGATATCGGTAACTGTGACCTCTTACAGTATAAAATAGACTTGATCCCCGGGGCTAAACCTATTAAGGCTAGAAACATTCAGTTAAACCCATTATACGAAGCCAAATTAAAAGAACAAATTGAAAATTGGCTAAGGGGGGGCGTCATTGAGGAGGGCTACAGCGAGTGGTCCTCCCCAATCTTTGCGGTAAAGAAAAAACCGACGGCTGGGGGGGAAGGCAAGCTTAGGTTCGTTATCGACTTTCGTGCGCTTAATAGTGTAACACGAAAAATTAATTGGCCCCTTCCCCTGATTTCTAGTAATTTAGAAAAATTAGGCACTGGTAATGTATTTACCACCCTCGATTTGACTAGCGCATTCCATGCGCTAGCCATTTCGAAGGAAAGTAAACACTTGACCGCGTTCACAGCCCTTAACAGGCAGTATCTTTTCAAGAAACTGCCGTTTGGACTGTGTAACGCGCCAAGTGTTTTCTGCCACTTGATGGATAAAGTCCTAACCCTTATCCCTGGCTTATATGAATTTATAATATCTTACCTTTATGATCTTATTATATTCTCAAAGAATGTTGAGGAACATCTGAAACATCTCAGAAAACTCTTCGGAGTCCTAAAAATAGCAAAACTTAAGTTAAATCTAGCCAAATGTAAATTTTTTACATCCGAATGTACATATTTAGGTCATATAGTCAGTTCCCAAGGACTTAAAATGAACCCCGAATATTTAGAACAAATTAAAAATTGGAGCAGGCCCAGGACAGGCAAGGAACTCCAGCGTTTCCTGGGCTTCTCCAATTATTATAGGGCCTATTTCCCATCCTATGCGAAAAATTCTTGTACCCTAGATGAACACAGAAACGATAAAATTATCGAATGGACCAATTCCCTATCAAAAGATTGGGAAAATTTCATAAATATGTTCTCAAATTCTATAAGTAAAGGCTACCCCCAGTGGGATAATCCTAACCCCTTTATAGTAGACGTAGATTTTTCTACGAGTTATTTCGCTGGAATTCTCAGCCAAAATCAGGGGGGGGTAGAAAGAATTATTGGAATATGTTCCAAAAAATGTAACGGGGCAGAGAAAAATTACCCAAGTTATAAAGGCGAATTAGCATGTCTAGTATTTGTTCTTAAAACCTTTCTTCATTATTTAAGATTCAGAAACTTTATTGTGCGTACAGATTCGATTTCCTTAGTTCATTACAAAAAATGGCAAAAAGGAACAATAAATGGTGTAACTGTGAGATGGATTTACTTCATCCAAAGTTTTGACTTTACAGTAATTCATCGAAAGGGTAGGGACCATTGTAATGCCGACAATTTATCTAGAGGGCAATTTTTATGCAAAGAACATAAGGAAACCGATTGTGAAAAATGTACTAGCTCATTTACCTTGGATCCTTATGAACAGGATTGCCCATACCAAGACCAGATTTTTGAGTTACATTCGGCTTCGGAAGTCGGTGTGAACAATGTTTGGCAATCTGAAACACAAAAAGATCAAGTATTATCTGAAATTCGTAGGTGGATATTCGAAAAAAAGAAGTTGTCGAGTTTTGAAAAAGCTGAACTAACCGGCCGGAAAGAGGTCCTTTTTAAATTAATAGAACATTTATACGTTATGGAAGGACTTCTAATATTTAGACAACCTCTTAGCAATGGAACATTCATTGAAAGACCCGTCGTACCCATTGGATTATATAATAAAGTTTTTGAATTGGCACATAATAATAGTATAGGTCACAAGGGGGTTAACGAAACAACACGCAAGATAAATGAAAGATTCTTCCTTATAGGAATTAATAAGTTTGTCGAATCACGCATTAAAAATTGTATTACCTGCCTAAGAAAAATAGGGCAGGTACCTAAACACAAGCAACCTATCACCCATTCAGCCATTAGTCACGAGATTTTTGGCCAGGTGTCAGTAGACCTTATCGGTCCTTTAACCCCTAACTATTTTCAAGGACAACATGTCCGTTACATATTTATACTGGTTGACCTATTCTCTAGGTATATTATCGCTCACCCCATCAAGGACGCCACCGTGGAAAGCACGGTGAAGGTCATCCTTGAACAGGTGGTACCCATCTACGGCTTATTTCGGTCATTGAGAAGTGACAGGGGAACAAATTTTACTGGGGAAGTTTTCAAAAAGGTTATGGATGAACTAGGTATCGAAACTAAACTTATTCCCCCAAGAAACCCTAATAGTAACCCATGTGAAAGGCATAATCAAAGCATTTATGCAGGTCTAAGATCCGATGACCGATTTGAAAGTAAAGACTGGGCAAGAAAATTAGCCTTGACCACTTTTGTAATTAACTCTAGTACATCTAGAAGAACGGGGTATACGCCATATTACCTTATGTTCGGCAGGCAACCAACTCTCAATCTCGATTTCTTTTCTCCAATCTTGCAGAAAAGGCAGGACATTGACTGCAGGTCTTACTTGAACTACCTAAAAAATTTGGAAGAAATTATTGCACAGGTTTCCAAAAAATCTAAGATTTATTTAGAGTTTCAAAATAAATCTAGGAAGGCTTCATCTCCCCTTTTCATTAACGACGTGGTCTTTGCATTTTTTAACCTAGTCAAAATAGGGGTCAGTAAAAAATTGCAATCTTTCTATGGGGGTCCTTTTATTGTAACAAAAAAATTCTCAGAGGCCCTTTTTGAGCTCAGTCCCTTTGGATCAAATCCAATCAAAACTAACCAAGTTGTTAGTAGAGATAAAATACGGAAAATAGATTCTAAAATAGAATTATTGGGGGAAACACTTTCCTTTAACGTCTTTCCTATTGAGGAAATCGTCCCGTCTGAGGAAATAACCTTAACAATAGATAATACCGGGCAAACCGAAATAAACGATAATAAAGGTATGGAAAATGACGATTTTACCTACCTAGATAACGATGGTGACGATTTTATAGAAGGAAACCCTGAAACTAGTCAGGATTTACCCCAGGGGGAGGTGGATTGTGATGGGGGAGGGGATATAATGGAAAAAAACTCACCATTTGAGTCACAGCCCAAAGACCAAGAACCCCCTGGCGCAGATCGGTCATCCGGTCCTCAAATTCACGTCGAAAATAGTTTCTTGGAAGACACCATCCCGTCCGAGGCTTCTTTCTTCGCACAAAGACCCAAACAATCCAGCCCTGAAAAGGTTATTAACGTTAACAAACAAAGCATAGTACCCAAGTATATATTAGAAGAAGAAAGAAAAACTAGGTCACAAGGGGGGGATAACCGCATACATGTCCAAATCGGACTGCATAACCCAATTAAAAGGAAGAAATAAAAATGTATATAAATGTATTATATAAAACCAAGGTGGCAAATGTATATAGCTTAATCTACGTATGTATAATAACGAAAATAAACAAAAAAAATATATGTTAAAACTAACTAATTAACATATTTCAGAGAAAAACGAGAAGCATAAAAATAAAATGCAGCATCATTTGGCAAAGGCACCAGGAGCTCGAGGTAAATTTATTTTGGGATTCTTGGGGCTTTTTATTATTTTGGCAAAATCAAATGCGTCCGAAATAATACAAATAGATGCGACTCAATGTGTAGCAAACGAAAATCCGCGTTTGAAAATCTCTGAATGCGCTGCGTTTCTTAATATTACTAATATTGAACAAAAACAATTTCACCTGCTGCAAAAGGTTGAAAGAAAAATTATACCTGGAATTCGTTGTCACCTCCGAACCAGTACTCATTACTGGTATTGTGGCAGATATAGCCACATACATCTCGCTGCTCCAGCACTTGTAGAGATACCGAACCTCGTAACTTATGAAGACTGTTACACCATGTCCAAAACTAAAATATTTAACTTTGAAGGGAAATCAGTCTCAGTGTATGAACACCAGATGTCATACACGCGTTTCCTGGTAAACGGGACACTCACTTACCCCAACAACATCCTTAACGGCATCGACCCCGCCTGCGAGGGGAATGGCGTAAACATTAACGGCATTTTTATCCCTGGGACATTTGAGGAAAAACAAGTAGGGGTCCAGGCTGAGCCTGTTGAATTATTACAAACAAAAGCGGGCTGTTACCTGGGCAGTCACTGGGTGGGAAACAATTGTTTAGATCACAATCTGAGAATAGGCTATGATAGAATTATCTCAGATGATAAAACTGATAGCGCACAAAAATTCACTTCTCCTTGGCGAACGGTAGACATCTTTAATATTTCATTGTTTACATTTGAAGGAGAACAGGGTGCCCAAAAATATCTAGTGATCGATCCCCAAATTACTCTAGCACTAGAACTTAGAGATAAAAAACATTTTGAAGGTCTAATTCCCGAATTATTTTATTACAAAACTAATATTGACAACTTAATGGTATGGTTCACAAATTCTATAAAACCATATTTCCCACTCTTAAATGCTAAAGAAAAAGATGACATGTTACCACTAGAGATTTTCTATTCCTACCAACAATATAACAAATTAATTGTCCCCGAAACTCGCTGTTTACAGAACCATTTTCTGTCTAAAAGCAGTATTCAGACTCATCGTAAAAAACTAGTTAGGGCGCTCGGTGAGCTGGATTTAGTAATACAGTGCGATACTCTTAAAATTAATGTTTCTTTGGGAGAAAATTTACCCTGTTTTGTGGATCATTTTTCGGTTTCAATCAATAATAAGACTATGGGAATATCACCATTTTCACGCAGATTGGTTAATACCACCCATTTAACCCCGACTAAATGTGCCGAAAACCCAATTTTCTTACATTTGTACCAAGGAAAATTCCTTGGTAATCAAGGGCAGGGTATGCAAATACTAAATGTAAATCAATATCTTATGGATAAACCGATTAGCTTATTTCTATATCATTCTTGGCAAAGCCTAGAAAAAACTAATTTCTCAGAAAGTGCAGAGGAATTATACCTCAGCCAACTTGCCGCAGACTCCAATAATTTTGAAGTAAAAATAACTGACTCCTGGTTTATTCAAACGTATCATAAGGTGGTTGATTTCCTATCCAGTACTTGGTATCATATAGTACTTGTAGTAGCAGCCATCCTTACAGGAATAGGGTCGTTATTATGCGTCGCTTTTATAATTTACATATTAGCCTGCACCAAAATTCACGCGTACAAAGAAGGAGGTACGAGTGAAACACACGAATTGCGGGATTTTACAAACAATGGGGAAAACTAATCCCCTCAAAAACGGACGACCTGTATCAAGCATATATACCTATAAAATTGTCGTCCCTAAAGGTCGTCTTTGTAAAAATATTTCCTTATTCGGCATAAGGAATTAATGACCCTTAATTTTAAGTTTATTATTTTTGTTTTAGGATATCCCAGGCGGAATTTTTCAAGGGGTTTTCACCACTCCCATGGGGCCGGTCACTCTTCATACCGTCGAGAATATGAAGAGGCACCCTTTTACAATGAAGAGGACTATTACTATGACAGCAATCATGGCTATCCCCAGGGCGGCCCTGAGGAAGCCTACTATGAACCTGATGAAAACAGGTATCAGCCGCGTGTAAAACCGCCGCGCAACCCTGAAAACCTCAGTGAATTGCAATGTGTCTCAAAGTCAATCCACGTTTACCGCACCGCGAGAAAAGATGTTCCAAAGGAACTCCTAGACTTGCAAGAAAAATTGCGGCAGGCTAAAAACTTAGAAGCCAACGAATATTCCGATAAAGCCAGGCCTAGAACCAGGCCTCTAATGGAACAAAATAGGGGAGGGGAACCGCAAAAAAATCGGGTGGAATCGCCGCCAAAACGTAGTGCCTCACCTGAATTGGAGGTAGTCGCCGTAAAATCTGCCCCAAAAGCGGTAGAAAAACGTCCGCCAACACCAACAGGCAGCGGCGGCCCAGTAGCCAAAAAGGCTAAGGTGGAAATTCAACCGCCTCCATTACCCCCTAAAAAGAAAGAGACATTAGCAGAAAACAAAAGTGAGCCTAAGGCTTTTTGGGTGACCGCTGAGGAATGGAAAAAAGTCCTATCCTCCACTGTAAAAGAAGCAATGGAGGAAGCTCTTCTCCCCTTCCAGAGAAGTCTGGAAACTAAAATTGCTAGCAATGCTTCATTTGTTAAGAAAGCATATATACAACATGGCAAGCGCCTTATTGAAATTTCCGCAGAATTACTGCGGAACCGCAAAACTTTGCGCGACAAAATTCGCACCGTCTCTGAGGACTCGACCGTTGAGTTAAAATCACGAATGACCACGGTTATTGAGGCCACTAGTCGACTGTTGGACCAAAACTCTGACAGGGTAATTAAATATATTAATACTCGTTGTAATGTAATGAATGTACCTGGGCAGAATGTGGCACCCATAGAGGCATCTCTTCCCGCTGGGGACGTACCCCGGCCAGATGATGATGGAGTTGAGCTGATCTCCCATTATGGCGGTTCTGAGTGCTCTGATGAGTACAGGCCCACCGATAGAGAAGGCAATCCAGAGGTCCTGGATCCTGCAGAGGAAAACAGTGACACAGAGCTCGATGCTCAAATCAGTGAGCTCTTTCCATCTGGAATTGATCTGCCTGTTAATCCGCAGGCTGGCGCTGCCTCTGAAGATCCAGTAGCCACGGCTCCCTGTGAGGGCATGTTAGCCCTCCAGAATGCTGTTGCTCCAGAGCCTCCAGCAGCTCCAGAAAATCCTACTCCCGCTGAACCCAATCCTGTGGATATCGTAGAGAGGGCTATGGCCGCAATCGAAGAACCTGCGAGTACCACATCAACCCGCAGAAGCCGGCGTGCAGGTCAACTGTGAGGGAATATTTCATATTCCCTCAGAGGGGGCAAGTGTGGTAATCAACACCCAAGTTTATGTATCCCTATCCCTGTTCACATTCCTATACTTCTCTGGCTGAGTCAGACCTCCACTTGTAACCGCCACCATACTCCATCCTGCTGTGTTGAGGGCTAGTTGATTGTTGCAGGCCAAAGAGTGAATACGCTTCCTCCCGTCTGCATTCGGTTAGATACAAGCCTATAAGTCTAGGCTGGCGGTATCTATATTTCCCACGTGTTCAAGTACGTCGTTTCTTACCTAACTAAGAAACAGGACGTCCAAGCCTTTAATATATACCCTATAATAATAATCCCATTAATCTGCCTATTTCTAACCAGTTTTAATTGTTTAATAAATGTGTATTTTTTAGAAATACTTTGTTAGATTATTGATTATTAAATTGTATCGGAGCTACTCTATACTCGTATTCCAGTCTGTCTGTACATCCCCTCATACGTCACTATTCTACAAAAATTATCTTCCTAAATTGATATATGATTTTCAGGGTAATCTCCGGTGGACTAAATATTAAAATTTTATGGAAAAAAAGATATCTTTGGAACATGCATGTCTTGAAATTATCCCCCCTTTGTACTCAATACGCATTATTACTTCTAAGTGCGTCAATTTTGCGTTTAAAGATACCCTTAAGGGCGAATATAGTTTCAATATGATATGAGCTTATATGAAAGGTGCCATTACATACTTTTAAAATATCTATGTTAAATTTAAAAAATCAAAAAAATCCTTAAGTAGATTTTGCAATTTTTGCTTTTACTTCAACATATGATAAATGAGAAAGTCAACAAAATCGTTTATTTTACCCCTTTACAAGACTTTTTTGACTAGTTTTCTTAAGTTTAATTGATTATTACATTGGCATGCATCTTAATTGATAATTAAAGTGTTTATTTTTTTTATATTATATACTATTTTATTGATTTTTTAAAAAGCATAAAATAATTTGCGTCAATTTGCGTCCGGAGTAATTACTAGGGTAAATAATACGTTTTAAAGTTTTTTTTCTGTATAAAGATCAATGATTAATTCTTGATGATATAATTACCCTAGTACGCATTTTTCAACACACACACACAAACGCACCGATCGCCAGATTTTCTCCAGAAAAAAATATAAGAAAAAAAACACTATTCACCTATTATTTTTGTCCTCTTTAAATTAATTATAACAATTACCATATAATTTTCATACTTACATGAAATAAAATTTCTCCTGTAAAGGTTTTTTAAAAAAAAATAAAATTCATATACTTTACACTTTGTTGGGGAATATTGTCAAGGAAGAAACAATCCACAATACAAAAAAATAGATTGATAACTGGTTTCCACTTTTATTACGACTATCATTTAATGAAAGCTTTTTAATTCAACCTTAAACCGAAGCCTTGTGTGATGCTAGGGTGTTTGGAGTTCTTAGGGAACCACACTTATTACATAAATTTATCCTGAGAATGTTCAGGTTTTAAGCTATAACAGACTTATACATTTGGATATGTCAATATCTTAAAGTTACTTATAATCTATGGAATTGCACGGTTTTTTTGAGCCCATATTATATTCAACCTATATTCGCCCTTTAGTTTAAGCATTAATTTCTCCAAAAAAAGATGAAAAAAGATAATTTTTTTTTTGATAAAATGATAAAAGTATATATAAAATGAAATAACCAGCAAAAAAAATTACAAAATTACGTTAAATAGAACGAAAATTAGAGCGTTTTGTATGCCTTTATAAAATGCGTATTTCTCATGAAAATTGTAACGATTTAGTGTGTTGAGTAAAATATTTACAAACTCCCCGCTTTTATAAGTAACTAGAGCCTTTTTGCTTTCACTAAAAATCCCGAAAATTTGGAATAGTTGGGCAGGTGAGCTAAGATCATTAAATTTATCCAAAGATGTTAAAAAATATGTAAAAAATAAGTGTATATCAAAGTACAAAACATTTCAATGCTGGGAGAGAAAGTGTTATCCCTGTGGAAAAAGCTAAATATAATTTAAATATCGAAACCAGTAAGCTACTTTAATGCCATACCCTGTAAATAGCTAGTATTATTTTATATCATTTGTGAAACTTGTAAATATATAAAAAAAAAAATAAATGAAAATTGGGCAGAAGGACAGTCAAGATTGACTTTAAAGGCCCTGTAGTACATTTACCCTAATTATGTCAATGTAAATAAATATATCTATAAAAATTTATGTAATTTAAAATGTATTAAATTATTTGTAAAATTAATCTGTAATTTACTGCTAAAAAGGCATGAGAGGGAGAAATGTATCTCTGCACAGGTAATCTTAAGGAGAATACATCAGAAGTGTTTTCATGGGGAAAGGGGGTTTGAGAGTGGGGTAAAAAGGGGGGAAGGGGACAATTTCTTTACTTTTTAGCATAGCCTTCTGAGTTAGGACAGGTAATCTTTAGGGGGATACATCAGAAATGTTTTCATAGGGAAAGGGGTTAGGAAGGGGGGGGGGGAATGGGGAAAAAATGTCAATGATATGTCAATCCCTAAATACGTCAAACAGTAGATGCGACAAACACTAGACAGACAAAAAATAGATACAAGACACAATGGAAAAAATCCTATTATATAAAGTAATAGGCTTTTTTTGTCTGTAGTAAAGAATCTCACTAACCGCTGAAACGATATAGCTCTTCTTTACAGTAAAGCTTCATATATGTCCAGTAAACTGACTCAGAATTACCACTTTTTAAAAAATTTAATGGGCGCACTATTTCAACCCTTTCCTTTTATGATATGATGACCATTGATACCAAAAAAAGTGTTCTGGTAGCTTTTTTCAGCAATATGTCAAATTCAATTTTCAAAAGTTATCCTCAAAAGACTGACAATTTTGGCCATTTTAGCAAAATCAGCTAATTTTGATAGTTATTTGAGTATAACTTTTGCTAGGGTCAATATTTTCAAAAATCGGCTTTTGATCCTTAATCTACTCTTCAAGACAAATTCAGGAAGGTATATAAAGCCATACTTTGAAAGAAAAAAAAATTTCCCCAGGGAAAAAATCGAATTTGACATATTGCTGAAAAAAAGCTATCAGAACACTATTTTTGGCATCAGTATTCATTATATCATAAAAGAAATGGGTTAGAATTGCGCGAACATTTTTTTACATTTTGAGATCGTCTAATGTCCAGGAATGATTTTTAAATTTTGCAGGGTATCTCCACCCTTCCAATACAAATAACCCCCCTCTAAAAAAAAGAAATATTTTTTTTTCTTATCAAAACTTAAAATGAAAATGAACTAAGCTTTTTTGTTTGTAGAAAAGGATCTCACTAACCGCTGAACTTATATGGTTCTTCTTTACAGTGAAGCTTTACACTGGTCAATGAAAAGTTTTTATAATATGAGAGGGAACAATGGGATGTTTATTGCACTAGTTCCAAATGTTTTATTAGAACATTGTTTTGCTGATAAATTAAATAGTGCAAATCAAAACGAAATTGAAAGCCCGTATCTCAGTATAGATTTAAAATGTTCCTATTTTGACAACACACAACTCATTAATAAATTTAAGAATTGCAGGAAGATAAAATTCTTAAGCTGGAATCTTGGTTCTTTACCCTCGAAATTTGATGAATTTAAAGAATATATCAATTTTCTTCTACAAAACAACATTTTTTTTGACATAATTTGTATTCAAGAAATATTTTCAATTATTGATCAAGATCTATATAAACTTGAAAATTATAATTTTGTATTCTCATCTAGAAAAAAGGGGAAGGGAGGGGGAGTTGGAATCTATATTCATAAAAAACATAGATTTACTGTAATTGATGATTTATCATATTTTGAAGAAAATCTTTTTGAATCTTTAACATTGAAAGTTATTACTGAACAGAAAAAAAGCAATATAATTAGTTGTGTCTATCGTCCTAATTCTCCAATACAAGGCATGAGTTCTAATGATCAGATGGAATATTTCATTGATAAAATATCAAATTTACAAGCAGCAATGTCATCTTATAAAGGTGACTCTTACATCATGTCTGACTTGAATTTAGATCTCCTTAAATTTGAATCTCATTTAAAAACAAATGATTTTATAGAGAACACTTTATCTAATGGGTTTTTGCCTTTAATTACTAAACCAACTAGAGTTACACATGCTTCATGTACATTGATTGATAATATTTTATCTAATTCTTGCAATAATACATTGGAATCTGGCGTTATTCTGAACTCAATTTCCGATCATTTCCCTATTTTTCATGTTAGTTCTCAAACACAAAAAATAGAAAAGCCTAAAACATTTATCAGCAGGGATATAACAAGTGAAAAAATTAATCAATTTAATGCAATGTTAAACACGAACAACTGGGGTAATGTTCTTAATGAACTAAACCCACAAATTAGTTTTGAAAACTTTCATGAAGTATTTGATTGTGCTTTTAATTTACATTTTCCCATCAAAGAAGTTAAATTTAATAAAAATATTCATAAAATAGAGGGATTTATGACAGGAGGGCTTATGATTTCTAGACGAAAAAAACTTGAGCTGGGGACAATTTATTCAAAAAATAAAACACCAGAAAATAACATTGCATATACAACATATAGGGACATTTACAATAAGGCAATAAAAGATGCAAAGAAAATTTTTTACAGGGAACAACTTAATCAAAATAAAGAAAATCTAAGAAAAACCTGGCAAACTTTAAGACAAGTAATCTCAAAATCAAATGACAAGACATCGTGTATAGATGAAATAATTGTCAATGATACATCTTACAGTAATAATCATGATATTTCTAACAAATTTAATACTTATTTTACTTCAATTGCTGATGAAATTGCCAGCCAAATTAACCCTTCCCCACTTAATCCGTGCGACTTTATTCCTGATACAGACAGTGTATTTAAGCTAAGAGAAATAAATATTCATGTTCTTTTTAATTTAGTGAAAAAAATGGAAAATAAAAAGAGCTCTGACATGTTTGGATTATCAAATTGTTTATTAAAACAAATTATAAATAGTATTGCCGTACCTCTTGTTCACATTATTAACCAATCTATTAAAACAGGTCAAATTCCTTCACAATTAAAAATTGCTAAAGTTTTGCCAATTTTTAAATATAGTAACAGCTCTAAAATGGATAAATGTAACCCTGGCAATTATCGTCCAATAAGTTTGCTACCTATTTTTTCAAAATTGTTAGAAAAAATTGTAACTGAACAACTCACAAGATATCTTGAATTTAATCAAATTATCTATGAACATCAATATGGATTTCAAGCAAAAAAATCTACACTACATCCTATGATTCACCTTTTGAATTATCTAGGACAAGCAAAAAATGAAAATTTAATTACTATAGGGGTATTCTGTGATCTTGCTAAATGTTTTGATACAATTTCGCATACAATTTTATTAAAAAAACTTAAAAAAATTGGTATACATGGATTAGAATTAGAATGGTTTAAAAACTATTTAAGTAATAGAAATCAGTTTGTTTATACAAATGGCGAAAAAAGTGATTTATTAGGAATCAGCAAGGGTGTCCCACAGGGAAGTATTTTGGGTCCAATTTTGTTTCTAGTTTATATCAATGATATTAAAAATTGTACTAGCTTAATGACACTACTCTTTGCAGATGACAGTAATTTTTTGATATCAGGAAAAGATTTGAATGAGATAATTGAAATACTCAACATTGAACTTAAAAATATCTGTGATTGGTTTCGTTGCAATGAAATGTCTCTTAATCCAACTAAAACTAAATTTATGATCTTTAATAAAAGGGAGGATTCCATAACTTGGGAACAAATTAAAATTAAATTAGATTTTAATAATGAAAATGAGAATGATACAGATAAAATTAGATATTTGGGTTATATCAACCAACAGAGTGAAATTCCTGCAATTAAATTTTTGGGTGTGTTTATTGATTCTCAACTTAACTTTAAATACCATATTGAATATTTAAGGAAAAAAATATCTAGAAGTCTGTTTTTAATCAATAGAGTTAAGCATATATTATGTGAAAAATCCTTAGTAACACTATTCCACTCTTTTATAAATAGCCATTTATTGTATTGCTTGCCAGCATGGAGCTGTGGCTTAGAATCATCTATTAAGCCTTTAGTAGTTCTACAAAAAAAAGCTATTAGAATTATACACAAATCCGCTTATAACAGCCATACGCCACCTTTGTTTAAAAAAATTAATGTTTTGCCTATTAAGGAGCTATCTATTTATACAAAACTACTATTTTTTTATGATTTTATTCGCTGGAGGCTACCAAATTCTTTTGATGGTGTATGGATTAGAAATAATCTAAGAAATCAGAGACAACTAAGAAATTCTAGTGAGTTTTATATTCCAATAGCCAAATTTAAAAAAATTGAAAGGTTTCCATTATTTTCATTCCAAAGACTATGGAATAATTTTTGTCATGAAAAAGATCTTTTAAATGAGAATATTCCTAAAAAAACATTTGCATTAAATCTTAAAGATGAACTTTTTAAATCTATATGTAATATTGAAGAATGTAATGAATGTACTTAAAATATATTGATTTGCCTGGATTTATTAAAAACCTTGCATCATTAATTACAGAAATGGTTTTAAAATTTAAGAAAAACTAGCCTTAAAATTTGTTGTAACCCTTCTTTCCTTCTCTTTTTCCCCTGTCCATCTAATTTTACCTACATTTATTTTGACATTATTATTTCTTATTTTTCTTATTAACCTAATGCCAACCTAAAAAAGGCAATGCAAACATCTCGGATACGCATATTCCTACTTTTAGGGAAGCCTAATCAGTGCCACACATAACATCTAGTGTTAGTCATGCAATTTAAATTTATAAATATTATGAAAAATTGTAAAGTACACCTGGTACTAAGCAGTAGCTTGGTGTACTATTGTATGTACTGCTTCGTAAGACGGGGCGTAATCTGTCACTGAATAAATGTTTTTTATGTTTTTTATGTTTTAATTTACTTTAATGAATTTTGATTGGTTGGTTTAATACTTGAATGTTCAAACATTTCAACCACAAATTTCATGCAAATGGGGATATATACATAGATTTTTCGGCCATTATCTTTCGGTCATTATCCCTTTAGATCCCTGCATTGAAAGTAATATAAATTTATTATTTATGATTGTAAAAAATTTATGAATAATTTATAAGTTTTAAAATATAAAATCTAGGGTTTGACATAGTACCACAAAAATATATTGATCACTAAATCTGGATATAACTAGTCTATTGTAAAAAGTAAAGAAATTGTCCCCTTCCTTCCCTTTTATCCCTTTTTTCTATCCCCTCCCCTATAAAAAGACTTCTTATGGATTCCCCTAAAGATTACCTATCTACAAATACATTAATCACTAAATTTGGACAATAAATAACAAGTCTATGGTGAAAAGTAAAGAAATTATCCCCTTCCTTCCCTTTTTTCCCCTTTCAACCTCAGTCCTCATGAAAACAATTCTGATATATTCCCCTTAAGACTACCTGTTCAGAGATACATCAATTACTAAAATCAGTCAATAAACAAGGAAATTATTCCCAAAACATGGATATCCCTGTAATAAGGTTTGGTTAGGATAGGTTAAGATAACTAACCATACTTCTGATGTATCCCTCTAAAGATGTCCATAGATACATCAATCACAAAATTCAGACCATAAATAATAAGGCTATGTTGAAAACTAAAGAATGTGTCCCCTTACCCCCCTTTTTTCCCCATTTCTCCCCACTTCCTAACCCCCTTCCCCTTGAAAATATTTTTGAAGTTTTCCCCTAAATATTACCTGTTCACAGATATATCAATCAATAAATTTGGACCCTAACTAAAAAGGCTGTGTTAAATAGTATTGAGATTCTTTACTACAGACAAAAAAGCCTATTTTTACCCCCCACCCTTAATTTTGATTTTTTTTCTTCAAAATTAAGCAGGGGGGGGAGGTTGGTGCTCCAGTCTTCACATGTAAGCAATCACTGCTTATATGCTTATATTTTACATTAAAATTACAAGTAAACTTCAACAAATATAATTTTTTTTTGTCAATTTAGATAGGTTTTAAGATATGTATAGTAAAACAGACTGGACAATTATGATTCTTTGAATACATAACATTTATTTTATTTTTTTTATTTATTTTTAAATAGAAAGTTTTTAAGACTTAATTCTGGAAAAAATACACTTAAAAAACATTGATCTGTAACATATATCAGCATTTTTCCAGCTTCATGATCACTTTAATAGAGGGTCTTTGGTTAATCAGTAGCAGCTTATACCAATAACAAAATTAATTAGTAAAAAAAATCACAAAACCTATACATGTTTTTCAGCTGTCGTTGGGGGGGCAACACATTATAAAATTGACGACCTCTCCATTTGCCCACCAAATATTATTTTAGATTTGTTTCACTTGTTGGTTATACCTTATATCTGTTAGGAAAAATAGAGAACTTTGTCAAAAAGTTTAGTTTTAGCTACAGAAGGAAAAAAAGGACAGTTAACTGCACATTTATAGAGTCCGGAAATTTTTTCCCTAATCTGGGACATAATAAAAATCCGCGGAAAAAGCCGTTTTTTAAGGAAGTGAGAGCCCATTTTGCCCTAACCTTGAGATACTGTGAATGAAATACTGTTAAGGTTTGATAATCTGATGAGAAATTTTTTCGTTTACAGTCCCTTTCAGCAAATTTTAGATAAATTTATAAAAAACTTAAATATTACTTTATTTGTGAAGTATGAATTGTGTTATTGTAGGGTCTTCTATAAGAAAAATAAAATACAAAATTTTCATCAATCTATCTCTATCAGGAGCCAATTTTAAGGTATCAAATGTACATACAGACAAGGTTACAAAGTAAAAGAATAAAAAAACAAAAATTGGGTTCACCTTTTTGGAATTGAAATTTCTATATAAAAAGGAAAATGCACAAAAATTGTGGACATATTTGCCCCCCCCCCCTGCCCTTGTTGAATTGGATTACCTAACAATAAAAAGCCTTTTAGTCAAAGTTTAATTTTGATGTAAATAATGAGTCATGGTTTTCCTAGACCAAAAATTTGCTTTAGTATATTAAAGATACAAATAGCTAGATCCTAAGCATTGAATATTTTCATAATTTACAATATTTTAAATTACAAATTTTTAGCTAAATGTTAAGACAAAAATGTCATATATATTATACTTTTATTTTCTAGTTAGGCAACAACTAGAAGAAAAACATTTGGATGCAAAAATACAGTGCTGCTATGCTTTGGGGAGTCAAATTGAAGTAAGGGCGCTATAAATTGTGGGTTCACTTTCCACCAAATCTTGGATAATGCCAAATCAACTCATGGGGGTAACAAACAGTGTGTGTGTGGGGTTCATTTGTTTGTTTAATTTGTATTGCCATTGGTTAGGTAATGTTTGGTTAAATTGGGTACTAGGTAGCCCTGAAGGGGTTAAGCGTAGTAAACAAAATTATTACATCCCAACCCCCCTCCACCAACTCCATAGTTTAAAGTTATATAGGTACTCAATTCTAATTTCAGTACTGAATATGGAAAGCACCAAATGATATTTAGATCTTCCCTGTATCAATTGACCCTATATAAGCTCAATGATCATAAAATTTATGGATATTTGTAACTTACCTGCTGTTGATCCTGACGTTGAAGGAGTTGGTTCAGCATCAATTCCTTGTTTGTAACTGTCATGAGCTAGTGTTAGGTTTCCTAATTCTTCAGCTGGATTATCTAACAATAAAAAGTCTTATAGGCATAATTTATTTTTTATGTAAATAATGAGTCCCAGTTTTCCCACAACAAAGATTTGTTTAAAATTATTAATTATAAAATTACTAAGATTGACCAGTTTCATTTTAAAAGCAAAAATTTTAGCTTAAAAGAAAAGGCAAAAATTTCATATATATTTTGATCAATTGTTAACATTTAAAAAACAACTTCTAAGAAAAAAAGTATATGAAAATTATCTAACTATAATGAAAAAGATATAATTAAAAAAAACTTACTGGAGCTAGTTTCACGTCCACTTGGTTTCAACTGATTAATTTCTGTTATTTCATTATGGTGAAGGTGATTGAACTTTTCCATGTTTTCATCATGAACAATTAATGTTAAACTTGGTTGCGCTCTTAAAATCACATTTCTGCAGAAATTGTTGAAAACTCTCAAATAGTTTTTAGTTAAGATTACAATGTTATTGGCCTCATCCAAAAAAGAGTGATCGTGTAAATCATTGGGATCAATCTCTAATACTATTATGCTCATATTTCTTTTTATAATGTTTGTTGCCTCTTTCTTTCTTTCAGATTGTTCTGTTTCACTTTGCTCTCTAGAATGTGAATAGAATAGAAAACTATCTGTATCTGTAAGTTCAGAAACTGTTTCAGAAACTTTCTTTCCTCTACCTTTCAAGACCAGTATTACCAAAGAATTACAAGAAAGTTGTTGTATTTTTTTCACTGCAGAACTAATAATTTCCTCATTATTTGGATTCTTAGTTTCAAAATAATAACAAGTTTGCTTTGATTTTGGAATATATTTGTGAAGGTTTGTGTCTTCAGTTAAACCAGGAACACTTCTGATAGCATTTACTATTTTGTCATTGCAAATAAATATCACTACAGACACAGCCCTCAGAATTAGGTTCCTCAATACATCATTTGTCTTACTTTGATTAAATATTATTATGTTTCTTGCCTTCATGCCATTGAATGTTTGAATGTTTGTTATAAGAATTCCTTCTGGTTTGGTAATAAAGCTATGTAATTCCTGGCGAAGAGCTTTTGTTTCATCACAAGTTGATAATTTGATTATTTTTCTCTCTGTATATTGCTTTTTAAAAAAGGAATAAAACTTTTCTAAGTGATCAGGGTCCTCTAAAAGAATCACAACAGGCTCATTAAGATCACTAGAAAAATATTTGTTGATTGCAGCAATTGCTAAAGACGCATTGTCAAATTGTAAATCATTTTTATAGTAGAAATTAGTAGGACCAACAATATTCTTACAAGATACAAGATAATTCTTTGTTGTGTAACTTCGCTTCCATCCTATAGCATCAGAGGTATTAACAACATTTTCAGAGTTTCTATAGTTACTTTCAAGAGAAACATGTTCAGCATTGCACAAACTTTCCATCCATTCCAACTCTAAATCATGTAGAATGAGTTTATTAATTTTAAAAAGTTCTTTATAAACTAATGACTGCTTTCATATCCCAAAATGCTCTTGATTTGGAAAAAAAAGAAGGAAGAATAGGAGAGAGACAAATATCTTTGTTCCATGGGAGAAAAAAAGTTTCCCTTGAGGGTCGAATTATCCTATATAATATAATACTCAGATATAATAACAAGACAGTATTTTCACTTTTTTAGAGATGATAATTTCTTATTCTTTGAATTAGTTAAAAATCTTGGGTCATAGAAAGAAAACAAAGTAGCGGTTTTCGTCGAATTTTCACAGTACCTTTTCTCCTAAGTTTAGCCACTTGAGGGCAAATTTCCTGACCCTGCAAACGATCATTAGCATTTACCTAACCTAAAATAACCTATCAAAAGATACCGTGAAAATACAACACCCGCTTCATCGTTTTCCAAAATTTTATATCTTGAAGTTAAAAGCTAAGCCTACAGTTCCCATTAAAAGTTCCATCCAACAGACCCGAACATGCAGGTCTATGCCTAATAATAAAGATTAATGGCATAATTCAGAATTTAATAAACTTTTAATGCTTTATTATATTTTTTTTAAAGTTTGCTAGTGCATTAGGCTAACTACTACATTTTAAAATCATTTCATTATTGCCCTCCATCCTTTCGACTTAGAAAATAGACCTAAAACACAAGGGTGGGAGGTGTTTTAGACTCATCCCTTACCAATTCATAGAATAAACCTATTTGAGTTTAACATTTAAAAAAAAATATCAGTCATTGTGATTTTGTCTAAAAATCCTCATTCTTTCCTTGAGTGTTATTAGTATTTGATGAACCAACTTTTATTGTAATACAGTAATATTTTCCGGTTTGAAAGAAATTTTTCCATGGAGTATGTTTGGTTGGCTTAGGAAGTTCATCTATGAAAATATGAGTGTAATGATTATGTTCCTGGAAATATTTATAAATCAAGGCATATATGTTTACTTCTTGGGAACTTTTAAAAGTTATTTGATCCAGATGCTTGGTTGTTATTACATCAATATTTTCAAAATCTTTGAACATAAACTCTGCAACAAAGTCCATTATTGATACATCTTTTAGCTGTTGTGGATTATAAGAGGAAAGATTTAGGTATGCTAGCTTGCAAGTTGGATTATTTCGTGCAGTATACTTTGCCCTCTCTTGTAGAACATATGTTTTTCCTACACCATAATCACCATCTAGTATTAAAATTGATTGATTAGAATGCTGAACAAGTTGCAGTATGTCATCATTTTTTGTTATGTTGTGAACTAGTAGATTTTCAGTTTGCTTTGAATGTTCAATTGAGCTCAACATAAGTTTATTAATCTTTTCAGCATTATGCAATAATGTTTGATATCTCTTTGTTTGTTGAGTTCCAAACCCTGGCTCTTCAAAAAGCATTCTTAAATTGTTAGCTTTATGAATCAAAGAAAGAAATATAGTATCAACCATATGAATGTATGGATCAGGGTTATCATTAGAAAGATTGCATTTATGTTCTCTTAGTTGTTTTTCAACCCATACTTTCATATCAACCATTTCCTTTTCTCCCAACATGAAATTTTTACAATTAGTGCATGGCTCACTTTCTTTTCTTTTTAGTTCTAGATTAGGAAAGCAAAGTGCTGTTATAAACTTCCAATCTTCAGATAGAACGGGTTGAAACATCTTTTTGAAGACTGAAATATTCTGTTTACTTTGATTAGCCGCTTTTCTAAGTTTGCTCAGCTTTTTGGTTTGTCTCAGTTCCATGTTTACTATTAGTTTTGATTCTGGTAGAATAAGTAAGGAATCCATTCTTTGAGTGTTTGTACTTATGCAGCTATCGTATCTATTTTTCAAGTTTGACTGAATATCCTTTTCATCCTTAATGATTCATAAATATACATAACATCAAATAAACCTTATTTAAACTAACAATACATATTTCAAAGTAACAGGATGTCTATCTGTGTGTCTCGGAAGGATTATAATTATTTGGGAGGATGGTAGGGCCACCCTCCATACAGAAATTGCCCCTGGAAAAAAATGACCCAAAATTTTTCTTTTCTTTTTAAAACTAAAATCTAAAGGGGGGGTCAACTTAACCCCACCCACCACAATTAACAATAGATATGGCATAGCAGCTTGTGATAAAAAAGAAAATTAAATAAAAATGTTTTTGTTACTTTTACAAAAATACAAATGAACTATTCTCATTAGTCTTTAATACAAATTATTAAAATCTATCTCGTTTAGATATTCATTTTGAATTCTAATATATATTAATGTATCATTCCTTATTGAGAAGCTTATCTATATTCTCTGATGAAAGAACTTTAATCAAATCAACTTCATGAGGAGTTAAATTTGGATGTTTCTCTTCTTGTTCTTCTTTCCCAACTTTATCTTTAAATGTCTTCCTATTTATCAAGTCAAATAAAAAGTGAGATTGAAACTCTTTCATAACAAAAGCTTTGGCATTTAGGTTTCTAACTGCATTTATTATACTTTGGTGCATAACATCTTGAATATAATTGTTTTTAAGATTTTGATTTACAGTTTTTCCTAACAATTCATCATTTTCTGGCAACCCAATGTGATTTGGAACTGCTATGATATTTTCATTAAAAAGCCCTTGGCTACTCTTCAATTTGAGTTCTTCAATCTTACTTTTATTTTCATCATTCAGAGGAAATGCTTCATGAACATATTGTGTATCATAGTAAGAACCCTCTATTTCTGATATTTTGTACACACCAAGTTGTAGCTCACATACACAAGCTTTTGCCATCTCTACTAATGGTCAGCCTGTTTGAACCAATACCTATGAATAATAGAAAAACAAATAATTCTATAAATGATATGAAATTCGAACTAAAGTGTTTACAGAAGATTTTTAAATACATCTCACATTTGTTTCTTTAAAAGGCAGCAAGTATTAGAAAACGAGATAGAAAAAACTTTATTGATTGAGTATAATGGCAACTATCACATCTAATGTAACTAATATCAAAAGCATACATAGAATAGTTTGGAAAAGGTATGTTTTAAAAATCCATTTTAAATGGGATAATATCTTAAATAAATATCTGAATAGTAGTTACCAATTACATAGCGGAATCACCCCTCCTTTTTCAAAAGATACTCAACTTATTTGGAAATAAAAAAATTGGGGGGGGGGAGATTTTTTTTATCACAGGATGTTTCCCACCACCAATAAAATAACCTACAACCACAATATGACCAGGAGACATATTCCTTGAAGAGTAGAGCCCAATCGGTTCAGCGGTTAACAAGATCTTAAGCTTCAGACAGAGAAACGGACAGACAGACAGACAATAAGTTACATTCTATTACATCCTCTTACTTCATTTCTGGTTTTCTATACCTCTATGATTGACAACTTTTTATTTTTTTTATTTTATGAAATATTTTTGACAGATTTTTTATAAAACGACTTGCTTTATCGCATCAAGATCCTTGACAGATCTATAATGGAAATAAACGTCTATAAATGAGCTCGAGTCTTCCAATGATAAAGTGTTTATTACTCATAGTGCTATAATAAGTCTAATTAAACTCTCATTGACCAAAGCGATAAGCCCTTTATTGGGCTCAGTAATTTTTGTCATAAATTCACTTGTTATAAATACACTTGTCATAAATACACTTGTCATAAATATATTTGCCATAATTACCTTTGTCATAAAGGTACACTTGTCATAAAAACATTTGTCATAAAGGTATGTTTGTCATTA
Source organism: Acartia tonsa (assembly GCF_053477335.1). Taxonomy (NCBI): domain Eukaryota; kingdom Metazoa; phylum Arthropoda; class Copepoda; order Calanoida; family Acartiidae; genus Acartia; species Acartia tonsa. The sequence continues at coordinate 39,038,144 of NC_137273.1, read as the reverse complement.
AAGGTACATTTGTCATAAAAATATTTGTCATAAAGGTACATTTGTCATAAAAACATTTGTCATAAAGGTATGTTTGTCATAAAAACATTTGTCATAAAAGTACATTTGTCATAAAGGTACGTTTGTCATAGAAGTGCATTTGTCATAAAGGTACATTTGTCATAAAGGTACGTTTGTTAAAAAGGTACGTTTGTCATAATTAGGAACATTTGTCATAAAGGTACGTTTGTCATAAAGGTACATTTGTCATAAAGGTACGTTTGTCATAAATTATGGTACCAAAAGTTTTATACTGGTACCCAAAGTTTATCCTGGTACCCAAAGTTTTATACTGGCACCCAAAGTTTTAAACTGGTACCCAAAGTTTTATACCTGTACCCAAAGTTTTATACTTGTAACCAAAATTGTATTTTGGTACCCAATGTTTTTTACTGGTACCCAAAGTTTTATACTTGCACCCAAAGTTTTATACTGGTACCCAAATTTTTATTCTGGTACCCAAAGTTTTCTACTGGCACCCAAAGTTTTATACTGGTACCCATGACAAATGTAATTTATGATAAATGTACCTTTATGACAAATGGTTTTATGACAAATGTAATTCATGACAAACATACCTTTATGACAAATGTATTTTTTGACAAACGTACCTTTATTACAAATGTTTTTATGACAAACATAATTTTATGACAAACATACTTTTATGACAAATGTTTTTATGACAAATGTTTTTATGACAAATATTTTTAAGACAAACGTACCTTTATGACAAATGTTTTTATGACAAGTGTACTTTTATGACAAATATATTTATGACACTTGTATTTATGGCAAGTGTATTTAGGACAACAATTACTGAGCCCTTTTTTGTATTTGTTTATGGAATTAATTAAGATTTCATTTCATTTTGATATTTGAATTACATTGAAGTATTTAATCTTGATTTAATAAACAAAAAATATGCGTACATAATATAGTAACTTTATGAAAACTTTGTTTCAAAAGAATTTGATTGGAGCGACACTTCCGTAGTGTTCAAATATTAAAACTAAAATTGTAAACAGTTTGACCCTTTGATGATGGTAATGTGAAAAAATATAATTTTAAAATCTCATTTAAACTACCATTAGTTATTAAATGTTCACTAATTTTTTTCATAAGTGATGACGGTGGAGGAAAATTGATGTGTTGAGAAAGAGATAATTAATTAAATAGATATGTAGTTACAGAGAATGTTAAGCCTTCTATCTTTCCTCCACAGAAATATAATGTTCTCAAGAGCATTACAGACCAACGAACAAAGTGAGTTGTAAACTAGTACCTTTATAGTGTCCTCTTTCTTGTTAAAAGCGAATTCTAAACGCCAAAGATATATGGAAAAATGTGAAAAATTAAAAAAAAAGCTAAAAACCTGCTAACCCTGCTCAGTCTGACCGCCATGGATGTTTTATAGTTAATTATGCTCATAAATGATGGGAATATTGTCAAAGTTTCAGCCTTGTATGTTGTATGGAAGCCGTGAAGATCATGTTTCTCTCAAATGGTGTCTTATGGACAGACAGACATTTGGAATCATAGAGTAGCTTTGCTACTAAAAATTACCATTTATGTATCTTATATATATTTGTTTAGTTTTCTCCGGATTTGTTCACAGTTTTAGGAGACCATAATAATTGCATATTCACTAACATCCCGTCATTTTTAAAGTAAAAGATCTGAAATAAATCATGTATTATTATAGATCATAAAAATAAGATAAAAGATAAAAAGAATGTACTAAGTAAATCTGATATTATACTGAATGATTCCAAAAAAAGTAAGGGTTGGTTTTTTTTCATAATGATACATCAAAAATTTAAAGTTTACCTACATTAACATGGAGGTTTTTAACTTTATATTGCTAAGGTTTAAAAAAAACTACTGAACAAAATGTAACATTTTACATGAAATGACCTTTTTAAAAATTAAAAAATCTTTTTATTTATGTTACAAGGAGAAACTTTATACAAAATTGCATCCAAAAATGTCTATTTTAGAGGGTAGGTTAATCAAAAGAATAACATTATTGCATAGTATTAAATCAGCTTTCCATGGATATAAAAATGTGCAATTGTAAGAGTAAATGCAGTTTTGTTAGCCCCAAGAAGCCTAAGACACAGACTAACAAAACTGGTTTGATATCATGATTGTACATTTTTATATTCTAAGCAAACTGGATATAATATGATACAATACAATACATGATTTTTCAGTAAAGCATAGGTTCTAATCCAGTGTATATGAATCGGTTTCAAATCCATACGGATTTCTATCTATCTGATATACGATTCAAGATCTAAATCTGAAATGAGCCCAGGAATTTTCCTTATAGCATCTGTTTTATGTATCACTATTGTAAAACATTGAGTCCTCAAGACAAGGTTTCTCAGCAATGGTTGTTCATCATACTTTTCCTCATTTTGGAAAATGATTGTGTTTCTTGCCTGTGCACCATTGAATGATACTATGTCTGTAAGAAGTATTGTTCCAATATCTTGGTTTATTTCCTCAATAACATTCTCGGTGTCAAATTGTTCAGTAATGCTGTAAACTTTATATCCTTTTTCTGAAAGATGGTCTTGAAGAACTTCATTATACTCATTTAATAATTTTTTTTCAATTTTGTCAAAAATTATAACTATTTGTTCTTTTGGATGATTCTTAAAATATTTAATCATCACTGCCTTTACTAAATCTACAGAATCAAATTGTTTGTTGTTGTGAAAATGATAATTTAAAGGGCCAGAAACTGTTTTGGTTGGATTAAGATATCTCTCTTTTATCACTTTATTATTACCAACGAATCCCAAAGCACAGGATACATTGAATACATGCTCAGAATTTCTAAAGTTGTACTCTAGCTTGATGAATTTAAAACCTCCAGAAATACCTATAAATAAGGATAAATTGTTTGTTTTTTTGTCTAATCTTATCAATGCATTAAGTGGTTTTTAAGGTAAAATGAAAAAAATATGATTGTATTATATCAATTAATTATTTATGGGAAACAATAAAATATAATTTATTTAAAAATGTAATTACCTAGATATCATTCTATTAATTAAAAAAATATCCTTTTATTCCTAATTTATCAATTATTTCATCTGTTGTTTCCTCACTTTCCACCTTCAGAGTTGCACAAACAATTTTCTTCAATTGTTTAATTTCCTCCTTAGATCTCGGACAAGGGAGTTCATCAATGCATATCAATGTATAATTTAGATGATTCTTTTGTTCAAGAAATTTGTCTATTAAATCAAAAATGTTCCATGGTTTAAATTCACAGTCATCATGTTCATTATGCTGACTATGGTCAATCAAATCATCAGCTGAGTAGACATCAATGTTTGGATGCTCTTTAAAATCATGTTTGTCAATGACATGCATCCAAGAAAAGGTCCTCAACTGCTCACAAGTTGGTTTATTTGATCTTACAGAAGATAGGTTAACGTAAGCTACTTTGTTTTTAGTATCTTGTGCATGGATAACAGCTTTCAATTTTAACATGTGAGTCTTCCCTGTTCCATAATCTCCCCCAATTAGGAGAAAAGGTGTGTCAGAATAAAAGACATCTTTTTGCTCTTCTGTTGGCTTCATTATTAAAGCGTCCATTTTATCTGGTTTCTCAATGAAGGCCTGCTTTTTAAGTGTGAAGAAACGCTCTTTCAATTTGTCACTACCCTTCTCTCCAGATATGATGCATGGTGTTTCTATGAGATTTGCTTGAGTAAACTTACTGAGGGAAATAGAATCTCTGTAAATTAATGCTTTATTTCCTTTCTCCTTTTTAATTTTACTTTGTATCATTGGTATTACAATAGATAGCATCTTTATATATTCAATTTCATGGCCATCATAACTTTTTAATTTACTATCATTGATAATTTCTTTAATCCATTTTTTTATTCCATCTGCTATAAAGATCAAACAATATATTGCTCTAAACCAAATCATATAGCCTACTAGAAATGCCTGGATGTACCATCCAGGTTTAGATAAATTGGTGAAAATAATTGTTTCCTTCTGTTATGATACATTATTGATATTGATTCTTATAAAAATCATCATCCTGAAACATTATTTTCAACAAAAAAAGGGGTTTTAGCTTTTTTGTTTAATTTTTCTATATTTGATTTTATTTTACCATCAAATAAAAAAATCTGTAAAGATTCCATTTTAAAAAATGTAATTCTAAACCTAACGCTAATGTCTCTGTGCCTTTTTACGCTAATCTCTACAATTGAGTGATGGACAGTAATAATATGCTGGTTCTCGAAGTCGTACGCAGACATACGCATTGACGCAATGTTAGAAGGGTGAAACAAATTTCAGATCTCAGTATTCATGATTTGAGAAAAATTCATCTTTATATCATAGCACAAATTAGATAATCCAGAAAGCATCGCTTAAATATTATGGAGAAAATAAGTAAATCAAATTGCAAAAAATAATAACTGAAATTTGAGCTAACCTTCCAACATTGTGTATGACCGCGTGCAACTTCGGGAAATGGCATTTTATAACTGTCCATCATTTTAAAGGATTTTAAGGGGGTTGGGTTGGTTTTGAATATACAACAATAAATACCTTTATAAATATTAATTATACATTCTCCTATTACATATTACCTATTGTTTCTAACAAAAAATAAACTTTTGTCTAAATATATGAAGTCCGCATAACACAATAAATTGTCTTTTATTTACAAAAAAAAGTGATTTTTAAATCTACAAAACTAAACTCTCCATAACTTGCCCAGTAATGTATTAATATCTTCAGAATGTTTAAGTATTTGATAGCTAGATTGACTTAAATGAATCTTATTATGGAGTCAAAAACTTTATTTTTTTACAAAGATGTCTACTAAAAGTAATTTTATTCTTTATACTATAAAAAAAATTCAATATTATATTATTCTAGGAATTATCTTTATTGCTTCTCCACTTAACAAAAGGAAAATTTGTCTACAAACAAATCTTGTTGCAGTTTAAAATATGTTTAAATTTCTGTCACAAATGTAACCTCTATTATGGCTGAGTGGGCTAAGGCGTTATTTTAATTTTTTTCTCTTCATATTTAATTCATATCTTAAAACTCAGGATCGACTCTGCTTAAGGAAAAATGTGATTCAAATCAGGTTTTTCAGATATTTTTTTCAATATACATATCCTTTTCCATTAAAATGCTTATATCATAGGAAACCCAGCAGCCAATGCAACATGCAAAATTTAAACTGTTATAATTAAATTTAGAATATCAACTTTTCAAGTAATGGTGAATTTTTCTCATATCATGAAAACTGAAATCTGAATTTGCGTCACCCTTCAACATTGCATATGAATGCGTATGACTTAGAGAAACGACATCTATAAAATCCATCATAAAATATAAATATTAACATATTCATAGAAAAACATATTTTCTGTATATGCATTAAAAAGCATTTTGCTTCCAAGCTTCTATATTAGAATTTTTAATTATTCGCTTAAAGTTTGGATTAAAATTCCTTTCCTAAATAGCGCATGGGTTAACACGCTGGTTTGTCATCCTTAAAATCCAGGTTCTAGTCTTGCTATGTTACACATTTTTTATCCAAAATTCCGTTGACAACAAATTAATCTTTCCTTATTACATATCAATTTCACGAATCGATTAATTCATTTATGAATCAAAAATATTTCAAGGGGGGTGGAGAGGGGAGAGTAATATAAAAGTTATTTAGCATCGTATCATTAACAATTATTATATAACACCGGCTTTAATCTCAAATGATTGTACATTTTTATATTCATAGAAAACTGGATGTAATACAATGCATATATATATTTTTCAGTATGGCTAAGAACCGGTTCTAATTCGGATTCGAAGCGATACTGGAATATTAAAATGAGAATGTATTTAGGGTCAGGGAATATCAAATACAAATTTTATTATGTATTATTAAAAAAATTGCACTAAAATATGAAACCTGCATGCCTTAGTGTTTTACACTCTAGCTTCCCATTTCTAAAATCCAGGTTCTAATCTGACTGGAAATCCACAAAAAAATTTCTCAAAAATTATGTGGACACTAACTTGATCATTTACTAAGCATATTTGCGATTACTTTTATTTAATGAAATCTTCCAATTTTTAACATTTACAAAACAGCCTGCTTTATTGCATCAAGATCCATGACAGATCTATATAGGAAATAAACGTCTATAAATGAGCTCGAGTCTTCCAATGGTAAAGTGTTTAAAACTCATAGTGCTCCAATAATCCTCATTAAACTCTCATTGACCAAAGCGATAAGACATTTATCCTATTTTTTATGGAATGAATTAAGTTTTTCACTTCATGTAGATATTTGAATTACATTGAAGTATTTAATCCTTATTTCATAAATAAAAAATATACGTTCATAATAGAGTAAATCTAAGAAAACTGTATTTTAAAAGAATTCAATTGTGGCGACACTTCCTTTGTGTTAAAATTTTAAAACTAAAATTTTAATCATATTAACCCTTTGGTCATGGTAATGTGAAAAAAAATATAATTGAAAAATCTTTTTAAAATCATTTAAATTAATAAATATTTACTTCTTTCTTTTAGATAGTAATGGCGGGGGAGGAAAATTGATTTATTGAGAAATAGATAAATAGATATGTACTTATAGAAAACTAGCCAATAGCGATATAGTTATATTGAGCCAACTCTAGTATGTTATGTGGACACTACCTTGATCTTAATGAGTTGAACTAAATAGAAGAGAATCAACAAACCTTGAAACCATAATGGTTGTCAAATAGTTTTTGTACAATTTTTTTATTTGAAATATTCATGAAGTCATATCTAAACAATCTTTAAAATTTCTCAGGGTGGTTATATACTATTATTATTAACAATAAATTTTACTCTAAAATGGCAACCCTGAATAAAAGTGCAGAATAAAGTATAAACCATACCTTGGAACAAAAGACTCGGCCATTTCAAAATATAGCCCATTTACGATACTTACATTGTATTGTTTAAATTTGCTGATATAATATAGTACTGGTGTGGTTTTGTGGGTAAAGTTTGACGTAATTTTTTTTTATTTTTAATAACTTCATATAGAGTTCCAGTTCTAATCCCCGCGAAAAAAACTTAAATCTATTAACTATATATATCCCATTATATAAAGTAATAAGCTTTTTTTTTTATCTGCAGGAAAGGATCTTCTAACTGCTAAACCGAAATATTTTCTTTACAGTGAAGCATCCAATAGGTCCAGAGAAGGTTTATAAATTTTTTATTGCTTTTTATCCTCTTTTAAGAAGTATCCCCAAAAGTTAAATTTTAAATGATGTTTACGTAGTGCGAACGTCGCCGGTTCAAACCTACGACATGACTTATTTAAAAATTCCAGTTTAATTCCCTGCAAATAATCTAAACTTTTATAGATATCATCCATATAATAAAGTAACAGGATGTTTTTTTGTCTGTCTGTTTGTTTGTACCAAAGAAAATGCTAACCACTGAACCGATATGGTTCTCTTTTACAGGGTAGCTTATCATAGGTCCTGGGAAGGTTTTCCCACGAAAAAGATATAATTTTTAAAACTAAAATTAAAAATAGCAGATGGTTGACTACCACCCCATCCCCCTCCCCCCCCCCAAAAAAAAATAATAATTCACACCTTCAAAATCCCTCCCTCTCTCTCTCTCTCTCTCTCTCTCTCTCTCTCTCTCTCTCTCTCTCTCTCTCTCTCTCTCTCTCTCTTTCTTTCTCTCTCTCTCTCTCTCTCTCTCTCTCTCTCTCTCTCTAGATTTCAAGGTTTAATGATTCAAAATGATGTAGGGCAACGGTAGACGGTTCGAATCTTGTTGAAAATAATTTTTTTTTAATTGCTTTTTAAAAAAGATTTTGAGTGATATTTCAAAATTAGTTTTATTTTATTCTTTATCGACATTGTTTACAATGTTAGAAAAATATTTTTTTTCTTTTGATCACTGAAGTGGTTTTGATCTGATGTGCTTCAGACTGCTGGGATAAAAATTAAACAATGATATTAACCACTAAGCTACAGAGGATATCATTTTGTTATGGTCAATTTAAACAATTATTAAAAAAATCTAAATATTGTCTATATTGCCTCTGTCAATGAACATATTTGGTTGCCTTCAAGTTTTCCTCTCTTTCTCTCTCTCTCTCTCTCTCTCTCTCTCTGAGTACATCTTAAAAATTTTTTGTACAATATGTTGTTTATTGTGGTATGCTGGTCAAAGCACTGGCTATCAGATATAGAGATCATGCGTTCTATTCCTGGTGGTGTTAGATTTTCATAATTTTTTTCAGTTTATTATCGTATGTCAGTAATAATAGATGTAAATAATTTTTTTCAGTTTAATTTCTTTCTCTCTCTGTCTGTTTCTTATTAATTTGAAGAAAATATAATGTCTCCTGTGGTATGGCAGTCAAAGTCCTGGCTTCCAGTTATGACGATCATGCGTTCAAATCCTGGTGATGATAGATGAGATATTTCAGTTTATTATTTCTTTTCTCTCTCTCTCTCTCTCTCTCTCTCTCTTTCTCTTTATCTCTCTCTCTCTCTCTCTCTCTCTCTCTCTCTCTCTCTCTCTTTCTTTCTTTCTCTCCGTATCCTATTAATTTTGAAGAAAATATGACATGTCTTTTGCTATGGTGGTCAAATTGCTGGCTTCCAGTTATGATGTTCATGCGTTCAAATCCCGGTAGTGATAGATGTGATGGATATTTATTACTTTATTTTATTACTCTAGCCGCTATGCCCATAGAGGCTCTAGGGGTACGTAAAATGTTTTCTTTTCAATCTATGTTAAGATTAGCTGTTTCAGCTAGGCAGTGCTAGTTATATTTATTGGATTTTTGTGATTTCTCTTGGGAGGGTGGTGGTACCCTCCCCAAAATAGCTATAAACCTTCCCAGGACCTATGAGAAGCTACCCTGTAAAGGATATTCATATAAGTTCAGTGGTTGGCAAGATCCTTCGCTATAGACAAAAAAACCTTACTACTTTATATAATAGGATTTCTTTTCTCTCTATCTCTCGGTTTCTTCGAGTATTTTTTTAATTTTCAAGAAAATATGTTTTTTCTTTTGGTATGGTGGTCAAAGTCAAAGACCGATTATGATGATTGCGGGTTCAAATCCCAGCGATGATTGACATGATTAATTTTTTCAGTTAATTATTTCCTTGTCTATCGTGTCTTATGGATGCGAGTTTGAGTCTGACCAAAAACAAATTTATATTTTAAGTGACTGTTGGTACAATGTAAATCTTTAAAAATATTTTTTGCTTTACCATATATTACTTATTATCTCAGAGAGGGAAAATGATACTTAATGTTTGGGTAGTTTTGAACTTATAACCTTCTGACTTGAACCGATGCAAAACTGGACCCTCATCTCTACCTCTGAGCTAAGATGACATTTATGAAAATGAGTGAATTTTTATAGTACACTATAAGATTTCAGTTTTTCTTTACCTTGTCTTTTATCACACCTGACAATTGGTCTCCTTCATAGCTCGATTATAGAATGTTGGTTTCCTTATCCGTATGTCGCGGGTTTGAGGCTCTCCAAGAGGGGCAGGGATTTTGTTGTTGATCAAAATTGGGTGTTTCTGTGTAGTAAAAGTTGTCGCTAATATAGGTATTAAATAAAAGCATATTTGTGCTAATTATGGAATTAAGTGAATGCGGTTGGGGTGTGTAGAAACAACAAAAAAGTTCAAAATCAGTAACATCCGAAATTATAGAATATCTTTGCTTTTGAAAACAATGCTTTAACCCTTAACGGTCGGGGGGGGGGGGCGTTGAACGCCCCCTTATCCGGTTTTTTCTATCTCATTTTCTGTGTGTGAAAGATAAAGAGCCCAAACTGCTTGACTTTTTAAGTGTGGGTATGACACATAACTGAGAGTTGGAATTTTTTAATATCTCCATCCTGGCGGGCACAGTATGCCAGCAAACCTGGTAGGGTCATCCAGGTTAAGAGCAAAAATATTTTTTTTTGACTTAAACAAAGCATTTTATCTTACCAAAATACTAAAATATCCTCTAGTAGTACATCCTCATATCAAGTACAGGTGTTCAAGTCAATTTCAGGTTCCAGGTATGATCCTGCAGGTCCTGATCCTCCAGGTCTCCAGAAATCTTTAAAAGGCTCATATGGCCGCAATTTTTGACTTAGAGACTTTAAATTTTAATCTTAAGCTTTTCTTACATGTCTACGTAACGTAATAAAATTTCATAAAGATCCGCGGCCTTTTTCCCGCCGACCGCTGACTGCGGCGGCTGGCAGCTGCCAAGTACAGCTGCGGCCGCTGAAATTTATATTTTGATATATATAAAATTTCTTCTAGCTTCAAAAATAAAAATATTACAGCCGTTTGAAATTTTTAAGTAAAAAAGGACCTAAAAACAATGGTTGTTAAATAAAAGGGTGAAGGAAGCGAAAATTGACTTTGACTTACTCTAGGTCGGAAATTCATCATAACACAGGGGACTTGCACAAAAATTGTTAGCTCTCTAGCTCTAATAGGAACTGAGATAATATGGGGGCGTTGAACGCCCCCCCCCCGACTGATTAAGGTGCGGCAAGGGGCCCGACTGTTAAGGGTTAAAGGACTGTCTGTAACAAAAATGAATTTAAATTTACAAAATCTAACCAGTATTATATTTATTCTTTTTTGGTTAGGCCTCCAGGTCCAGACGCTGAAGCCTCCAGTTAGTTTCTAGACAGGTGGAAAATTTGAGAAAATCTGTGTGAAGAGTTTAAAGTCAACTTATAAAACAAAAAATGCGTCTTTTGGGATTTCATAAGTATATGTGAAGAAAAAATTGCGGACAGTCCTTTTAAGTGTTAAAAAGGTTAATAAAAATAAAAATCAACGTTTTAAATATATTTTCTTCTAGAATAGCTTTTAAATATTTATGTTTATCAATTTCTAAAATCTGAGACCTTTTAAAACTGTGCTCATTATCATATTAAATAATAGTTATTTATTGCATTGGTTTATAGACAGCTTTCAGTGGACATCCAAATAAAAAATAATGAGATTAAAACCAGTTTTGTTAGCCTGGACAGGCTGAGGGCCAAGAATAAAAAGCTGGTTTTAAGTTTATGATTTTATCTTAAAATTAGTAGAAAATTGTTTGTAATATGATGCTACACATAATTTCAGTATGGCTGAGAACTGGTTCTAATCTAGCAGATATTATTTCGAACACTTACTATATGAATAACTAGATTAGTCATAATTAATCTCTATTTCATCCCTATCATAACAAAGCAAAATATATTTATTTTGAATATGACAGATAGACATCCTGTTACTTTTATAAAAGGATAGATAATCATTAAACAAATTATATGATCATAGTGTTTGATTCCTGAATTAATATCTTCATTCCATAGAATAAATTTACTGCAGTTGTTACAAGGTTTGGGCTTGTGTTCATTGGCATATTTTCCCATATTTTTCTTTGGTGCAGCCAAACAGGCAGCTTTAACAAATATCCAATCTGACTTGACTTCTGATTTCATAATTTCTAGTCGCTTTCTAGCCTGTTGTGAAGCTACATATAAATTTTGTAAACAATTTTTCTCCTTTCCTCTTTTTGCCTCAATATTAATTACAAGTCTGTATTTTGGCAAAAAGACCAAGATATCTAATTCATATTCCTTTATGTAACCTTTAAAAACAAATGACTTTAAGCCTAGTACTCTAAGAGAATTAACAATCCCTTGTAGTAGCACATCTTCTAAATAATTATTCAGGTGCTGATGCAGAGTGTTAGCTGAATCAATTAAATCAGGCTTTGTAACAATATCATATTGGATTGGTATTTTTATAACATCATTGTGGTTCTCAAAACAGCACTCTCTATTGTTTTGCCTAAACTTTTCAAGTTCTTCTTTTTGTTTCACATTTACTTCTTTGTTGATTGGTTCTTCTGATATTTTACTGAGACCCAAATTGTATTTACAACTACAACTTAAATTAATGTTTGTGGATATTGTTTGGTTGTTATCAAAGCTTGTTGAGTTGGTTGCCTTGTTCCAGGATGCAGTTTGGATGTTATTAATAGGGTTTGTAGTGTTATCAAAATTAAAGGTTTCTGTTTCACTGTTGTTAACTGGGTTTAAAGTTGTGTCTAAATTAAAAGCTTCTGTCTGAATATTCTTACAAAGGTTTGAATTAGTATCCATGTTGAAGGATTCTGTCTGGTTGTTATTATCATGGTTTGAATTGGTATCAATGTTATAGGATTCTGTTTGACTGTTGTTAACAGGGTTTGAAGTTGTATCCATATTGCAGGATTTTGTCTCATTATTGTCAACAGGGTTTAAAATGGTATCCAAATTAAAGGATTCTTCCCTACTATTGTTACTAGGGTTGGAAGTGGTATCCAAGTTGCAGGATTCTGTCGGACTGTTGTTTATAGGATTTGATTTGGTTTTCAAATTAAAGAATTTCATCTAACTGTTGTTAACAGGGTATGAAGTGGTATCCATCTTACAGAATTCTGTCTGACTGTTGTTGATGGAATTTGAAGTGGTTTTCAAATTCAGGAATTCTTTATTACTGTTATTGATGAGTTTGAGGTGGTATGCATATCCATTATCTATTTTATCCATCTATTTTACCCAAGAGTTTATGAAGAAAAAGTATATTTTTAGTTATATTTCTTGATGGATAGGGTTTTCTTAGAGTTTCACAAAAATGCTTGGTTGTGTAAAGGAATCACTGAGCTGTACAATGCCATTACCCTGTAAAAAAAATAATCATTATTACAACTTTTATGTAAGGAAAGCCTTTCTGTCTATCCTATAAGAATTTCGGGTATAGTCCTTTCCACGACATAGCTCCATAAGGGGCGATTAGTCGTATTTTTTAAAAGTCTTTTTATAGGTTATTTTAGGTTAGGTTAGGTTATATTGTGTTAGGTGATTGCCCCACAGGGTTAGGTAATTTGCCCCGCAGGGTTAGAGCCCCCCGCAGGGGCTAGAAATAGGAGAAAAACTACTGTGAAAAATACGAATAATCGCCCCTTATGGAGGGATGTCGTGGAAAGGACTATACCCAGAATTTCTAATAAATTTCTAATAATTTTTCACCATAAAAAAATATTTAAAGGTTTACAAAAAAGTACTTGTTTTTTGAAATGTTGTTAACAAAATATTAATGAACTAGGACTAAATTACAATGACAATTTGAAGGTTGATAAAATAATTTTAAATGTAGTATAAGTTTAGGGTAAATTCGTTGTCACCTTTTTTTTGAGGGGGAGGGGTTGAAGGGGTAGCAAAAACCCAAAATTTGGGTGTTAAATGTAAAACAAACAAATTTTTAAAATAATTTTTTTTTTTTTGGGGGGGGGGGCGTAAGAGATTTAGGTGAGGATAAATTCCATATCCCATAACCTCTTTAACCCCTCTGCCACTGGACAATGACATCCCTGTACGTCGTCCTGTACATTTTAAGTAATTGGTAATTTAGAAAAATATATTTGACCTTTCAACCCTGAGGACTTTGTTGCCAGCCAATTAGTATCTAGCTTCAGATAAATAAATTTTGTTGAAATAATAACCTTTATGTTATGAAGAAATAAGATACGATGAGTAATTAATTTCTATCTAGAGTAAGTAGGTTAAATTATACTTTTTCCCATTAAAGTAACCCCCTGTGTATTATATAATAATAAGTATGGTCATTTTAGTTTTTTTTCTTGTAGATATTTTAATAATCTGTGTAGGTCAATAACTGTAGTTTGGTTGCAACACAAAATAACGGGACGTTGCCGTTCCTGCAACTGGCAGAAATACAGTGGATGTATTTTTGTCAAAATTGTTTGTCTGGATGTAAATTCGACAGTAATTTGCCATATATCGTAGGTACCCTGACAAATATACATCTAACACAGGCATTTAAACATCCAAAATTGTCAATTATACATCTATTTCTTGCCAATTTCACATCTAAATTTTTTTATATGTCATAAATACATCTTGTACATTTTTATCAATAATAAACAATAGTAAACTGTATAGTAGATATTTATACTACAAGAATATACATAATTAATACATTAGATTATTGTTAATTTAAAATCTTTATTCTATAATTTATTCCTTTTTCCCTGTTTACCAATTTCATAACCTAAATCATTACCACATAACATCGACAATTTGTACAATATTTTACTCAAATATTAAACTCTATTGGCGGTGAAATTGTAAATGTATTTATACAAAGAATTATGATAGTTTTCTTTAGTTTTTTATAATGTCTGAAGAGGAAACAATTCAATTATTTTATGTTGTTTGTAAATCAACAGGCAAACAAGTGCCTACGGCAAGCAGATTTAGCCTGCTAAAAGCGCCAGTTAAGACGCTTTTTCCGTGCCGTGTAGGAGTAGCGCTAGGTGCGCAGCCACGGCAATCGGATAATTTAGCTCAGACGGCTACAGAACTGAGTCTAAATTGGCAAGTGTAGCTGGGACAAGCCCCAGGACACCCAGGCCAAACCTACGAGACAGACAGCTGGGTGCTGGTCTCCTTAAGAAGGCAATGTGTGGCTGCGAAGCTTCAGCACACAAGTAAGCCCTACCACTGCGACGGATAGCAGATTTTGAGCCACAGGCACGGCAGGACGGGACATTCCCTGCCGCTGCCTCCCAGGATTCGAACCCGAGGCGCTGCAGGACGGGCCATTCCCTGCCGCCATTTTCGGGATTCGAACCAGCGGCGCTGTAGGACGGGTCATTCCCTACCGCCGTCACCCCTCTGAACCTTGCAGGACGGACATTCCCTGCTGCCAGTGCTTCCAGAATCACACCTAGAGCTCCTAGTGATAACAACACATAAGTGTGTATAAATGTCAACCAAGTGATAAAAATAAATATAAAATTGTTGACCCAGTGATAATTAATAAGCTCTAGTGATTCGAAGCTACAGTCTAAGCCACCATGGTAAGCGATACCACCATAGCTGCGGTTCGGCCACCACCGAAGTTTCTGCCAACCCCAGCCGAACGAGAGGCCCCCTTGTCTCAAGGGCAGGACCTCCACTTCCCCTGCCATGTCAGGGTGAGGTTTCCTACTCCTGACCCTGCCCAGCATGTACAGGTTGATGCCATGATCGATTCTGGCAACCGTGTACCAGGGTCTGCTGTAATTTCTGAGCACCTCATGCACGCGATGGGCGTGCAACGCATGTTGATTCCGGACAACACCCAAATCCTGACTGCTAACGAGGAAGGCCAGCCCCTCCAGGTAATAGGAAAATTAAAAGAGTTATATATGGCAGTCTCACACACCCTTATACTCCATCTATACCACGTGACTGTGGTCCAGAACCTCTCACACCCTCTGAACCTAGGAGGGTATTTTCTCAAGGAGTTCGGAACTAGGCTCTGTTTCGACATGCAACCACCTTGCTTGTGGGTGCGTGGGGAGTTTATCCCACTCCGTGGCGTCCCCATTGACCGGGAGACAGCCGAGAGAGAGCTAAGTTATGAGGGGCCTCTGCCAGGCCCCCTGCCCGAGCAGCCGCGTGTGGTTGAGAAAGGCACACACTGGGTGGACGCTGAGCTCAACGCACACAAGGGAGCTAACCTGCTAGCCATGGGGTTGCCCCCAGTGCCCAAGGTGCCGAGGGAGAGCCTGCCAACAACGTTCCCTGAGATTGCCAGCCCTCCAGAACCAATCTTCTCCGCCGACACCTTTATCAACGGCCAGCCGTGTCCACCTGGCCCCCTCTACCTGGGACCTCCAGCCAGTCCACCAGCCAAGCCCGAGTCCAGACCCGTCAAGTCGCGGTCTGATGTACCCGGAGCCACACTCAACTCTCAGGCCTCAGCCTCTCCCGGCGCCGTGCCCGTCAAGTCGTGGCCGGCTGCCTCCGGAACCATGCATGGCTCCGCTACCTCAGCCTCTCCGAGCGCCGAGCCCGTCAAGTCGCGGCCGGACGCCCACGGAGCCAAGGCTGGACCCAGCACTTTGGCCTCTCCCAGCGCCGAGCCCGTCAAATCGTGGCCGGACGCCCTCGGAGCCACACCTGTCTCCGACACGTCAGCCCCTCCAGAAGCCGAGCCCGTCAAGTTGCGGCCGGTGGGTCCCGGAGCCAAAGCTGACCCCGCACCAGCCACGTATAGGCTAAGCGCTGTCACTCCAACTGATGGCCAGCCACCCCAGCTCCGCACAGCCAAGCGGGTGGTCCTGCCTGGCCGCGGGGTCATGGCGGTCCCTGTTGAGCTAGTAGGCCATCGCACCAAGGATGCCATCCAACTAGCTGCCCCAGAACAGAGGTTTGGGGAGGATCTTGTTATCCCAGAGGGCCTGTATGCCCACAGGCCTGGCTCCGCCACTGTGTTTAGAGTACTGGTGGTAAATGAAGGGGAGATGCCCCTCTTGCTGGATGCTGGCCTCCCAGTGGCTGGGGAGCTGGTCAAACCTGACATTCTAGAGGTCTCTGATACGCCTCCCCCGCGTCTCCACTCGTTCCAAGAGCCTGCTGAGCCTCCAGAAATGCAGGAGTTGTGGGAGGCCCTGGAGATGGAAGACAATGAGTTCCTACGCAAGGACCCCTTGCTCAAGAAGGAGGTCTGGACTATGTTGTCAGAATACAGAGACGTCTTCTCCAATTCTACCCCCGGCTGCACAGATGTGGTTGAGTTGCAGCTGCGCCTCAAGCCAGGGACCCAGCCGATCCGCCAGAGATTTAGGGATCTGAACCCGCGGCAAGAGGCTGAACTGGAGAAACAACTGGACACCTGGCTACAGGAGGGAGTTATAGAGCCGTCAGACTCCGCCTGGAGCAGCCCCCTGGTGCCCATCAAGAAGAAGGACGGGAGCACCCGCTGGGCCGTCGACTACAGAGCCCTCAACAAGTGCCTGGAACTGGACAGCTACCCCCTGCCTAGGATCCAGCAGTTGGTAGAACGGGCTGGAGGGCACCGTGTCTACAGTGCTTTAGACGCGGTGGCCGCATACTACACCATCCGTGTGTCCGAGGACAGCCGGCCCTGCACCGCCTTCACCACCCCCAGGGGCTTGTATCAATGGAAAAGGATGCCCTTTGGCCTGGCTATGGCACTGTCTGTCTATTCCAGGTTTATTGCAGGGGTCCTAAACCCACTAGGCACAGCCAACCTCCAGTCATACCTTGACGACGTCCTGACCTTCCACCAGGATACCTGGGCCCACCTGGCCAGGCTCCGAGAGGTCTTGGAAGCCCACCGCAGGGGAGGAATCCGCCTCAAGCCAGCCAAGACCAAGTTGTTCCAATCCAAGGTGGATTATCTGGGCCACACCCTCAGCCGTGAGGGGATAGCCATGCAGGAGGACTATATTGACCGTATCCTGGACTGGCCAGCCCCCAGCACCCCCAAGGATTTGCTGGCGCTGCTGGAGTTCTTTGGATACTACCGCCTGTTCATCCCAGAGTATGCAGACCTCACCTACGAGATGAATCGGCAGAAGACGGCCAAGACCCTAACCTGGACGCCTGAGATGGAAGCCCAGCTGCTGCAACTCAAGGACAAGTTCCGCAAGGCCCCCATCCGAGCGCCGCCCAGGTTTGATTTGCCAGCGGTGTTCCAGCTCACCACAGACTTCAGCAGCCGCGCCATCTCTGCCATACTGAGTCAATGTCAGGATGGCAAGGAGAGGCTGATTGCCGCCGTGGGGCGCAAGACAACCGACCCTGAGACGCGCTACCCGTCCTGGAAGGGAGAGATGGCCGCCATTATGTATGGGATTCGAAAATTCCACGGCATCTTGTCCTACCGCAGCTTCCAGATCAACACTGATTCCTCAGCCTTGCTACAGATGAAATCACTGAACACATCCACAGGGATGGTGGCCCGCTGGCAGGAGGAGCTAGCGGCCTTAGACTTTACCGTCTGCCACCGGCCTGGCACCCAGAATACCAACGCCGACGCCCTCAGCCGCCGGGAAGATGCCAACATGCCAACGGCTAGCGCCGAAGAATTAGCAGAGCAGGCTGAGTATATCCACAACCTTTGCCAGCTAGTGGAGTCCGCAGCTAGCCGGCCCCCTGCCGCCCGACTGGATCCAGCTAGAGTATTGGAGGCCCAGACACAGGACCCCCTTCTGCTCCGTGTCCGCCAATGGGTGGCTGATGGCAAAGCCCCAACTAAGGCTGAGCTGCGTGGCAAGGAACGAGACGAGCAGCAGTACGCCAGCCGCTTCCCAGCCCTGGGGCTTGACGAGCATGGCTGCCTCACCACCACTGACCAGACCCTGACAGGGGAGAGGACAAGATACCTGCTGCCTTCGGCCCTCCAGCAGGACGCGTTCTTTCTAGCCCATGGGACCCCCATGGCTGGGCACTTTGGGATGGACGCGACTATCGCCCGCGTTGCCATGCACTTCTGGTGGCCCAACCTGGCCCGTGACATCCGTCTGATGGTACAGACTTGCCCTGAGTGTGTCCAGAAGGTTACCAAGGAGAGACTGAAGCAAGGGATCCACGTGCCCTCCCGCCAGGGGTATCCACAGCAAGTCCTATTTATCGACCTGGTGGGGCCACTGCCAGAGACCCCAGCTGGGAACCGCTATATCCTCACCTGCCAAGATGGGTTCAGCCGGTTTGTCAGCCTCTACGCCATCCCCAACAAGCGCACTCTCACGGTGGCTGAGACCCTGTTGCACCGCCACCTGGCCACGTTCGGATGCCCCCTGAAGATCCATTCCGACAATGGAATGGAATTTACCGGCCAAGTATTCCAGGAACTGGCCTCCAGGCTTGAGATTGGCCTGACACATCCACCACCCTACAACCCGCAGTCCAACCGAGTGGAGAGGTTTCATAGGACGCTCAACACAGGCATGCGCCTGTTCCTAGACAGAGACGATAACAACTGGGAGCCCCACCTGCCTGCCATCGCCTTCGCATACAACACCAAGGCCTGCAGATCCACTGGCGTGACCCCGTTCCTGGCCTTCTTTGGGAGAGAGGCCAAACTTCCGGTGGACATGGTACTACGGCTGCCAGAGACCGAATATGCTTCAGTTCCAGCCAACGTCCAAGCTCTCTTGCAGCGCTACTATGCAGTGTACGATGCCATCCAGCAGAAGGAGGAGGGAGCCATCCGGAGGAGCGCGGCAGCTTACGAAGGCACGGCCAAGTATGAGGTTGGAGACTTGGTCTGGTACCTGGCCCCCCGCCTGGTGCCAGGGAAGGCAGCCAAGATTACCAAGAGATGGACTGGCCCCTGGAAAGTAGTGAGGCAAGCTACAGAAGTCCATTATGTCATCAAACCTGCCTCTCCAGTAGCCAGGATCTCAGAAGTTACCGCGCATGTAGGCCGACTGCGCAAATACACTGGAGATGTGACTGCCCACCAGATCCCAGCAGACATCCAAGTTGATATGGACGGCGACGAGGATGCCACCGAGCTGCCAGTTGGAGCGGCGGCGCCCGCAGCTAGCAACCCAGGACAGCTCCCAGTGCACCAGCCAGCCGCAGCCGCCCCACAGCCTAGCAGCCAGGATCGTGACCCAGTAGAGGAGAACCTGCAGGAGCAGCCCAACGAACCATCGCCGCCGCCGCCCGCTCCAGAGCCACCCAGAGATGCCATCTGGAATCCTGACGCGGACATGGAGAACCTGCCAGCCAGCAGCGAGCCTGTAGGAGAAGAACCAGCCACTGCGATGGAAGAGGCCGCCCCAGAAGACGAAGCTGAAGCCATGTGCCCCCTGTTGATGACAGCCATCCCCATCCGGGTAGGAGCTAGGAGACCAAGCAACCTGAATCAAGCCGGCGCCCCCATGGAGTTCTATGCGCCCTTTGCCATCGTCATTCCCCCCTTAGGAACCACCAGAGTCCGCCTAGGCCTCCGTGTCCAGTTACCAGCTGAGGCAGAGCTAATCCTGCAGACGAGGCAAAATTTCCAGCGGCGGGGCTTGGCCGTCGCCAACCCACGCCTAGAAGCCAACCAGGAGCTGACAATGCTGATATCCAACCACAGTCAGACCGAGCAACGAGTGTCCCAGGGAGCCTGTGTAGCCCGAGCTGTCCTCCATCGAGCTGTGCCCCAAGAACTGCCTGTCCTGCGCAGGCATAGGCTGTCGTATCCCCAGGTTCAAGGCCTGGTGGCTCAGGAGCCACGCAACCCTTGAAGGGGAGGTTGTGGTAATACGACACCCAGACGGACAGTTTACAGAGTTGCTTCGCTGTGACTTATGATAACAAACCCCCTGCACTAATCTTATTATATCACCATCTATCTCATGACCGCTGTTGACCCCGCAACCCAGCGGTCAAACTGGCCTGCCTAGATGTGGGGAGGGGACTCAAACATGCAACTATCACGCGGCCCTCACGCGCTTATATAACCGGGAGGCGCTGCCTCCCCTTTTACCACCGCTGCCCCCACAGCCTGTCTACCGCCGGGAGCTAAGCCCTAGCGTCCCACACCCCCTTCAAACCTAACCATTGTTATAATCTGTTGTATATATATAGTAAACATTGCTTGTAAATATTATTCAGTTTAAATATATAATTTCTGTATGATTGAATCCTGCTTGTTTGTTTGGTAGAATAATTAAAGGCTAGGGCTCGTTGAATCCGAATTCGTTACCCCGTGGGCCGAGAACGCTCGGCTTACCAGAATATCCCAAAAAAGTTTAAAATTAACCCAAAAACACCAAAGATATGGGGAAATATGTAAAACATATAAAAATAGCCATAAATCTGCTAAATGACGGTATGACTGACCGCCATGATTGTTTTCTTAAAACGACAGGAAATTTGATTTTTATATTCTTAACTTAAAAAATTTGGAAAATTGGACCAAATACACAAGAGATTTGGAAAATACGTGAAAACTTTAAAATAGCCAAAAACGACGGGAAATTTAATTTTGATATCTATATCTGAAAAAATTTTAAAAATCGGGCCAAAGACCAAAGATATGGAGAAAAATGTGAAAAATACAAAAATAGCCTAAAACCTGCTAAAAAGCGGTCCGACAGCTATTGATGTTTTATAATTAACTAGCGGCTTCGCCCCTAGCATCTAGGGGCTTTCCCCCAAGAGGTTTGATCAAACCAATTTTTCGTATTTTAGATTTAAAATAAAAAATAAAAAATTTGGGGGGGGGAGGATTTTTTTTTTTTTTTTGGGGGGGGGGGGTAGTCGACCCCACTATTTTAATTTTTTTTTTTTTTTGGGGGGGGGTATTTTTCATTTTTGGGGGGGTTAGGGGTGTCCCACCCCCCAAGAAAATAGTTATAAACCTTCCCGGGACCTATGAGAAGATACCCTGTAAAGGAGAACCCGATCGGTTCAGTGGTTAGCGAGATCCTTTGCTACAAACAAACAGACAAACAGACAAACAGACACACAGACAAACAGACAGACATCGTTCTACTTTGTATTATAGAGGATTGTGCTACTTAATGATAGGAATGTTGTCAAAAAGTTTTATTTTTCTATCTTTTATAGGAGCTGAGTAAATCCATTTTCCTCCATAGCGTTACGGACGGACTGACGGACAAAATGAATTATAGAGTGAGTAGCTTCGCTACTAAAAACCGTGGTCCTAAAAAAGTAAGTATGTTATTATAGGAGTAACACATTTTCTCAGCCTTAATAAATTTTGAGCTGTAGTGAAAAATCATGTTTTGTATCATATTACAGATAATTTTTAACCGTTATAAAATAAAAAAAAAACATAAAGAAGGTGTATCAACTTTTTTTTTTATAGCTAGCCGGTTCTTTTAGTAAGTAGTAGATGTAAAATTTTTCATAGAATTCAGATATGCAATCGGTTTTTTTGTAGACCTCTTATTTTTTAAGTAATTTAAGTTTTTTAAAAAAAAATTAAGTCGATTTTAAGGTACTAAAATGCAACAAAAAAAAGAAAGAAAATGGCCATTATGTACAAAAATAGTAAGATCTTTAATTTGACACCTTACTTTTTCAATTCTGTCAGGTAATTATTGAAAAAATCGATTTTTTTAAACCCACGAGAATAAAAACTTTGAACTTAATTTTATTATTTCACAGATAAAAAAATATGGGTTCATATATACCTTTAGAATCAGAAAAATATTACAAATATATTGTAAGAAAAATTGAAAAAAAAAGTTTACAATATAGTATATAAACTACAATAAAAGGAATTATATGAAAATATCATATTATATTGTACAGGCAACGTCTTAATTCTTGAATTGAGTATAAAAATGGGAAGGGGGTAAAGAGGGGGTAAAGAGGGGGTAAAAAAGGGAAGACAATAGTGTTGCCTGAACAAAAAATACAATTGGCCATTTGTTTAATTTTTTATTTTTTTACTTTTTTTCAATTTTGCTTACAATGGATTCGTAATATTTTTCTGATTCTAAAGGTATATATGAACCCATGTTTTTTATGTCTGTTTGAGAAAATATTTAGGTCTAAAGTTTTTATTAAACCGAGGTAAAAAAATAGATTTTTTCAATAATTACTCAACAGAATTTTAAAAGTAAGGTGTCAAATTAAAGATCTTACTATTTTTGTTCTTACTGGCCATTTTCTTCTTTTATTTTGTTGCGTTTTAGTACCTTAAAACCGACTTAATTATTTTTTTAAAAAACTTAAATTACTTAAAAAATAAGAGGTCTACAAAAAAACCGATTGCATATCTGAATTCTATGAAAAGTTTTACATCTACTACTTACTAAAAGAACCGGCTAGCTATAAAAAAAAAGTTGATACACCTTCTTTGATAACAATTTTGTTATTTTGTAAAGAGTAGAAGCTTATAAATCTTTAAATATGTCAGCTTTAGCTACCTGCCCCTTATCTGCAAATATGCTATGCTTTAAACAAATAGAATAGTTATTTATCGCATCGTCGTATTATATACAGCTTTCCACAGATATTAAAATGAAAAATTATAGAATTAAAACCAGTTTTCTAATATTAATTTTTAATCATGCGAAAAACGGCTAAGATATGTAAAAAATATCTAAAAATATTTAATTAAAATATATAAAAAACATCATAATAAAGCTATATGAATAAAAAATCAGCTTAATTTAGACACATTATTTGCCAAATTAGATATTTAAAATAAAATAAAAATAAAACATTTAAAGTGCCCCAGGGGCGGGGGCTATAGCACTAACACATCCAGCAAATTTACAGTTGATGTATTTTTGGCAAAATGTTTTCTTCCTTTTTCTCATGCCATAAATACATCCGACACTGGCATTTACACATCCATACTTTTTCAATTATATGTCATAGATACATCCAACACTGGCAAATATACATCTAGATTAATATTTATTTACAATTAATTAGATTTGTACAGTATGTATAGGTTTGAAATTTTTGGCCCTATTTTAGATACTCTCCCTCTATTTACCTCCCTTTTTAAAAGCGAAGCTTTTCTATAATTAGGGTCGGTCCGTCCGTCCGTACGTCCGTCCGTCCGTCCGAGATAGATAGCTTTTATTCGTTAATTTAGGCATTTTAGAATTGTCCTATCGATTTCAAACTTTGCATGATGATTCCTGTTGTAGTTAGGTACGATTTAGAAAGCGTAGCAACTCTATAATCATAACCAGAATGTCCGTATGTCCATTTTAAACATGTTGATTTTTCTACTTTTTTAACAACAAATTCTTATGTGATCTAATTATCCGTTTGATCTGATTTTTGGTATATTGATTCCTGGGACAACAAAGATCAATATTATAAGCGAAGGAACTCTATAATCAAGCCCTTAAAACGTAAGTATGTCCATAAACATTATCCTGTATCAAGCAGTTTTTCAACAAATTTACTTACAATTTTGCTTTGACTCTTATACTTTTATATTCTGATGATTCAGTTTAGACACCATACAAGTGTTAATGTCCGTTTGTCCTACCGTTTCAGTGCTTCGCTTTTATGGATGTTGCCATCCTTGTTCTTAAGATGCTCCCTACAAAACATCAATACATTCGCACAGGTGGCCAAATTATTGCTATATAATATGATAATTTATATATTTATTGTTAGTTCATTGTTTTTTTATAGTGAGTATTTTCATTATATATGTAATAATATAAATCTTAAAATTTCAGAAGTCTATGTATCTTGAATAAGAACTTAAAAATCAAGTTACCCAAAATGTTTCAAATGACAGACGGTTATTAAAGAGTAGCTTCGCCATTAAAAAAATAAGATGATGTTCAGAAAAACAAAGAAAGTGACAAAAAATATAAAATTATGGATAGACAAACAAATAAAGTCATTTACACAACATATGTTCAGTGGTCATAAAATGGGAAGATACAGAGAGAGCTGAATTATAGAGTAGTGTCGCTACTTATAAGATTACATTATAATTCCATAAAAACACATAATATAAATCAAGCCATTTAACGACACTCACACTCAATAAACTAAAAAAAAACTTGATAACAGAATTTGTTGATAAGAATTTGGTGTATGATCCATACAGCATAAATTCATAGTTTAGTTATTTTTTTGAATGCAGGAATGAAATATTTCAATTAAGGTTGAAATTTTTCACGTTGGCTAAACCCTAACATAAGAAATCAGATTTTACATACCAAATATACTAAAATATGCATTACATTAGATCAAATTGACAATAAATTTGCAAACAAAAAACATCTTTAAACTTAAAACGATCTAAAAAAAAACATATAATATATGTTTATCAAACATAGAATTGAGTTAAAACGCAAAATACTATATAAGTCACACTTGACGTTTACCAGTTAGGGAGTTGAATCCATTTTTATAGAAGCAGAAATATAATCTATGATTATGGTTTGGACCCTCTAAAACTGTAATCTACCTTTCCACTTTCCCCTCTCTTGGTGAAGATATCTTCAACGCCAATACGATTTTTGAAATGTAAGATTCTACTTTCTCTTCTCTTGGTGAAGATATCTTCAACGCCGATACGATTTTTGAAATGTAAGATTTCACTTTCCCCTCTCTTGGTGAAGATATCTTCAACGCCGATACGATTTTTGAAATTTAAGATTCCACTTTTGCCTCTCTTGGTGAAGATATCTTCAACAAGAGAGACAAATGTGGAATCTTATATTTCAAAAATCGTATCGGCGTTGAAGATATCTTCACAAGAGAGGGGAAAGTAAAAGGGTAGATTACAGTTTTAGAGGGTCCAAACCATAATCATAGATTATATTTCTGCTTCTATGAAAATGGATTCAACTCCCTAACTGTTTATAGTAACTAACTAGTATCACTATCGTTTCAACTTTAAACTTGTTTAGTATGAGTGTTTTTTGGGTAATAAAAGGAGGTTTTAGATGATGTTTTAACAAAAGGGGGAGAAATATATGAATATCAATATTTCGGTCGTGACGGGGGGTGGATGCACGGCGTAGACATGACCAACATAGCATCCGCGTCATCCCGTTCCCCCACCCCCCGTCAATATTTCGGTCGTGACGGGGGGTGGGGGAACGGGATGACGCGGATGCTATGTTGGTCATGTCTACGCCGTGCATCCACCTCTACTACAGCAGCAACACCATCAGCAGCAGCAGCAGAGCCAAGAACCAACGCACACAATCTCCCACCCTTCAAGAGAGATCATCAACATCAAAACCGGTTTTTCACTAAATCCGACAATGAGGCACATTCCTCAGCTAAACAGAGTTTTTAATTTGGTTGACAAAGAATAGGACAACACCAGCATGTCTTATTCGGCTCCTATTAATCAGAGCTGGCATTGAACAAAACCCAGGTCCTACTTGGTTCTGCTCACTATGCAACAAACAACTTTCACCAGTTTCTGTCGAATGTTCCATCTGCTTAAAATGGCTCCATGTCAAATGCTCCGGCCTTAAATCATCAAATGAACAGAGAAAATACAAGACCTGGACTGGACCATGCTGCACAGGATTCACCCACACCAAATCCTCACCCCCTCCCCCTAAACTTTCACCCCCAAAATCTTCACCCCCAAAATCTTCACCCCCAAAATTTTCACCCCCTAAAAGATCTCAAAAACCCCCAAATAGGCGGAATCCCCCCCGCCCCCCTTCTTCCCCCCCCAACCCCCGCCCCAACATACTCCCCAACAGAGGATACAACACTCAAGTATTGCAATGGAATATAAATGGCATCCAGAATAAACTCGATGAACTTCTTCACCATATGGAGAATAGCAAGATCCTCATCGCTGCAATACAAGAAACGAAGCTTACACGTCTTTCAAAAGAGAGGAAAACACCCAACTACACATTTGTTAGACAAGATCGTGGTAGAGACAAAGGAGGAGGGCTAGCTTTCTTAATTCACAAAGAAGTTAGTTTTAACCTTGAGAAAACACCTGCGAGACTTGCCCAAGACCCACACTTGGAATCTATGACCATCTCCATACCAAGCAAGGACTCACCACTCTACATTAAAAATGTGTACATTCCTCCACAAAGTAGCTGCGCAAGCGGCTACGCCCCCCCTCTCAACGACCTTTTCACAGGCCTTGGTGACTCCTACTATATTCTTGGAGATATGAATGCCCATAACATTCTTTGGCATTCTGACGCCACCAACGACACTAGAGGGGAAGAACTGGCTGACGCTGTATCCAATCAAGACGCTGCCATCATAAATCTTGATATGCCCACCAGAGTCACCAGTACAGCATCAACTGCTCCTGATGTAAGCATAGCTTCTTCTAATCTTATTCCTGTTACAAATTGGAAAGTCGAGAACAAGATGAGCTCCGACCACCAGCCCATCACTATAAGTCTGACAGCTGAACTTACTAAATCTAACTCCAAACATCAAACCTTCATAAATTTCTCCAAAGCTGACTGGCCTAAATTCACCTCCTTCACTGAAAGCATTTTCTCTAAAGCAAGACCAGTCAGAGATGTCCACAAAGCTGAAAAATTTTTCCGCAAAACCCTCCAAAAAGCTTCCAAAAAATACATTCCTGCAGGCAGAATCCCTCAGACATTTAATGCCCTACCTACAGAAGCTGCTAGACTTATAAACCAGCGTGATGAAATCAAGAAAGCTAACCCAGCTGACAACAGATTGTCTGATTTAAACAAACAAATCAACAAGACAATAAACGAACACCATAAAAAGAAATGGATTGAACACCTTTCCACTTGTCAGCCCGGTTCCAAGAAACTCTGGACGACCATCAAGAGTCTTGGCAACCAGCCTCAACAACCCAGCAACCAAGGTATTAGCTTCAACGATAAAACCTATTCCCACGCTAAGAAGATTGCTGACCAATTTAACAGGCAATATACACCAGAATCCAAGAAGAAACCTAACCAAGCTCTGCGACGAACTTTAAGATCCCTGAAAAAGAAATCTAAACATCAACAGATTATCTTCACTCCAGAGCAGACGTTAGCAGCAATCAAGAAGGCCAAGAATTCTAAAGCTCTTGGCCCGGATGATCTTTCACCTGTCACCTTAAAACATCTTGGACCGAATGCCATCAATTTTCTTACCGAGATTTTTAACAAATGCATGAAAGATTCAATCATCCCAAGCATCTGGAAAACGGCCAAGATCATTCCTCTACTGAAACCTGGCAAACAATCCAACCTCGGACCGAGCTACAGACCAGTATCACTACTGTCTCCAGCCATCAAGATCCTTGAAGCTCTGCTCCTCCCATATGTCACGGAGGCCGTCCAACTTGCCGACCACCAACATGGTTTCAGGAAAGGAAGATCCACATGTACTGCTCTATATTCCATCATAGACCACGTACATAAAGGACTAAACAGGAAGAAACCATCACATAGAACCGTGTCAGTTGCCATAGACCTGTCCAGGGCATTTGACACAGTTGACCACCAGCTCCTTCTTGATGATATAAACCAGCTCCATCTCAACGACTACATCAAGAGGTTTCTATGTGCATATCTCAGAGGCAGGCAGACTTATGTTGTGTTTAGAAACTCTAGATGCAAATATAGGAAGGTAAAACAGGGTGTACCGCAAGGTGGCGTCCTGTCTCCAGTCCTGTTTAATCTCTACATGGCCTCCATGCCGCAACCTCCAGGGGACATAAAACTTGTCTCCTACGCAGATGACAGCAACATACTTAATTCTGGCCCGGTAATTGAACCAATTGTCAAAGAGCTCAACTCTTATCTTAATGTCCTGGACACCTGGTTCAAGAGCCGCAACTTGTTTATCTCTCCATCCAAGTCCTCAGCCACAGTTTTTACAACCTTCTCCAATGAAGTTAGTATGGAACTAGGAGTTGAAATTGCTGGAGAGAAAGTTCCAACAGTGAAGAAACCAAAAATCCTTGGGATCACTTTCGATGGCCTCCTCTCCTTCAGAGAACACACCAAGAACCTTAAATCCAACATACAGTCACGAAACAACATCCTCAAAGCCCTGACTGGTACATCTTGGGGGAAGGAGAAGGAAGTCATTGTCAACACTTACAAGGCAACAGGACAATCCCTGCTCAACTACTGTTGCCCAATCTGGACACCTGCCCTTAGTAAAACCTCCTGGGAAGACCTCCAGACAGCACAGAATACTGCTCTCAGAGTAGCCACAGGCTGTCACATGATGTCAGACACTGACCACCTTCACTCAGAAACTAAGGTAATGCAGGTGCGCCAACATTGTGAAATGTTGAGCAAACAGTTTCTACTTGCAACGCAGAAATTGGGACACCCGAACAAGGTGGACCTAAATTCTCCCCCACCACCCAGGCAGATGAAACAAACCTTAAAGTCAAAATTTGGCAAGGAAGTCAAGAATATTTCTAGACCTAACCTGCCAGAGGCTGACTACAAGTCCAGGCTGAAAGTCATTCACACTAAATCCGTGAAGGACCTAATCAGCAGCACCACCAACAAGGTCTTAAATGCCCGCCCACCAGAGATCAGTAAAACTGAACGCGACCTCCCCAGAGCCACCAGATCAACTCTGGCACAACTGAGATCTGGATACAGTACTTATCTTAATAGTTACAAGGCCCGCATAGATAAGACTGGTTCCACAGTGGATAAATGCCCCAACTGTGACAGTTCCCACACAACATCACATTTATTCAACTGTCGACAAAACCCAACCAGCCTCACATCCAAGGATTTGTGGAAAAACCCGGTGAAAACTGCCAGATTTCTGAATCTGGCAACAGATGTTGATGACCACAGATAGAAGGGTCAGGGCTAAAAGAAGAAGACGGGATGACGCGTTCAACGACTGCACTCTCTGCTATCTAAAAAAATGTTTTTTTTTTTTTTTTCTAAAGCGAAGCTTTTCTATAATTAGGGTCGGTCCGTCCGTACGTCCGTCCGTCCTTCCGTCCATCCGTAACGGATAGCTTTTGTCGTCAATTATGGCATGTTAGAATTGACATATCGATTTCAAACTTTGCATGGTGATTCCTGTAGTAATTAGGTATGGTCTAGGAAGCGTAGCGCGTAGCAACTCTATAATCATTACCAGAATGTCCGTACGTCCATTTTAAACATGTTGATTTTTTTAAGATTTAATTTTTATGTGAACTAATTATCCTATTGATCTGATTTTTGGTATACTGATTCCTGGGACAACAAAGTACAATATTATAAGCAAAGCAACTCTATAATCAAGTCCTAAAAATGTAAGTATGTCCATAAACATTATTCAGTTTTCCAACAAATTTACTTACAAATTTGCTTCGACTCTTATTCATTTATATTCTGATTATTCAGTTCTTACACTATACAAGTGTTAATGTCCGTTTGTCATACCATTCAGTGCTTCGCTTTTATGGATGTTGTCATCCTTGTTTATGTAGATTTTCAAGACATAAATTTTAGGGTTCCATTGGAATTCAGCCCACACGGGATTTAACCCACGGAATTCAGCCCAGCGGGATTCAACCCAACGGTATACAGCCCACACGGGATTCAACCCATGGTATTCAGCCCACACGGGATTCAACCCACGATATTCAGTCCATACAGGACTCAACCCACGGAATTCAGCCCACATGGGACTCAACCCACGGAATTCAGACCACACGGGACATAACCCACGGAATTTAGTCCATACGAAACTCAACCCACGGAATTCAGTC
Source organism: Acartia tonsa (assembly GCF_053477335.1). NCBI lineage: Eukaryota > Metazoa > Arthropoda > Copepoda > Calanoida > Acartiidae > Acartia > Acartia tonsa. Next base: position 39,008,028 of record NC_137273.1, on the reverse strand, counting down.
CATACGGGACTCAACCCACGGAATTTAGTCCATACGGAACTCAACCCACGGAATTCAGTCCATACGGGACTCAACCCACGGAATTCAGTCCACACGGGATTCAACCAATTATATATGTAAAATTACCAGTTTTTTTTAATTTGAAAACTAAATTTTTAGAAATGTTTTTTTTTAAGTTTATGTAAATTATTTTATTGTAGAAATTTGTTTTATAAAATATGTTTTATAAAAAAAATTTGAGAATAGTTATTTCTTTCATCGTATTATAAACTGCTTTCCGCGGATATAGAATGTACAATTATTAGATTAAAACCAGTTTTTTCAGCCCCGAGGTGCCGAAGGCACGGGCTAAAAAAATGGTTTTAATCTTATGATTGTACATTTCTATATTCGAAGAAAGCGGTTTATAATACAATGCTAGACATAGTTTTTTCGTATTTATGAGAACCGGTTCCTGTCCACCGGATTCGAATGAATACGAGAAAAAATATTATTTTCTAAAAATTTGTTTTTAAAACTGAGAATTTTATATAAATATTGGGTTGAATCCCGAGTGGACTGAATTCTCAGTTTTAAAAACAAAGAATTATTGATGCACCAATTTATTGTTCATTGTTTGTTGTATTTTTGTGTAGTTGGAAGTAAAAGGATAACAAGGACAATTATTAACTATTCTATAATTCCTTTTGTCTGTCCGTCAGTCCGTCCGTCAGTCAGCTATGGATATGTTTTTTTTTCTCGGCTGATTAAAGCTTTATTTATAGTGAAGATTTCTATGGCGCATCTTATCTATATATGTTTGTCCGTCTGTCTGTCGGACATGCTTTAAAAGATGTAAATTTTTTTTTGTAAGGTTTAGTGTTTTTCTTTGAGTTTTTGTCATCCTTGTTTATAGAACATTTGGCATGACTGTAATATAGAGTAGCCAAGTAACTAAAAATTAAACTATTAAAAAGAAACTGTCAGTTGCAAGTTTTTCATTTTTTGAAAAGAAAAAATCTGTTATAAAAAGTGAAAGCGGCTTAAAAGCACTCCGACCGCTATGGATGTTTTGTCTTTATTATGCTCCATAATGATGGGAATGTTGACAATAAGTTTCAGCCTTCTATCTGAGAAAATCAAGTTTCCCCCCAATTCATTAATTACGGACAGACAGACGAACGGACATTTGTAATTATAGAGTAGCGTCGCTACTAGATAGTGACCAAACATATATAAATATTCTTTCATATCTATTCAATTTTATCCCAGTTTTTAAAAGCCAAACTTTTCTAAAATGAAGACGATCCGTCCGTCTGTAACGGTTAGCTTTTTTCGTTAATTTAAACAGGTTAGAATTACATTATTAATTTCAAACTTTGCATGATGATTCCTATAACAATGAGGTACGATTTAGAAGGCGCAGCAAATCTATAATCGTTCCCAGAAAGTCTGTACGTCCATTAGAACATGCAGATTTATTTTTACATTTTTGAATGTTGTCATCCTTGTTTTTACAAAAAAAGTGGTCATCTAACCAAATAACATAAATAAATATGGCCCAAAGGCGGATATTTTCTTTGTTAAAAAGCTAAATATTTTTAACATTTTTGTCAATCTTTTTTTTTGTGGCCAAAAATAGTTTTTTAAAGTTCTCTTTAAAATTATTTTGAAATCTAAATACAGAGATTGGACAATGGATGATAAATTGTTCTTCCCTTTGTATATGATTAACAAATTAGCCAATGGTTGTTAGAATATCACTTTGTGATTTGCAGGGATTGATGTTGGAAGGGTGACGCAAATTTAACATATCAGTTTTCATGGTTTGAGAAAAATGCATCTTTATATCATAGAGAAATAAATTACCTTGTAAGCATCGGTTTTATCTTAAAGAAAAAATAAGTAAGTCAACTTGCGAAAACTGAGATCGGAAAATTGCGCCACCCTTCCAACATTGCTTATGACCGTGTATGGCTTTGAAAATCGACATTTTCTCACCTGTCCTCTGAATTGTGTGTGTGTGTGTGTGGGTGTGTGTGTTAGTGTGCTAGCATCAACAGTTTTATACAGTACATATTAATAATTGAAGCTTTTCTAAATGAAGGGTTTGTCAGTACATCCATAACGGATAGCCCCTATATTTTTTTATGTGTTAGAGTTGTTCTATCAATTTGCACTCAACATGGTCTTCTGTAAATTAATTTATATATGTAATTGTCAGGGATCGGAAGCCTCACGTAAGCCGCGCATAAGCCTCAGTTTTAAACCTGATTGTGAGCAAAAAAAAAAATTTTAGAAAGAAGGATTGTCTGCCAAAGAGCCGTTTTATACATCCAGCTGAATTTTATAGTGATAAAATCACGATTTCACTGAGGCTTACACGCGGCTTACGTGAGGCTTCCGATCCCTGGTAATTGTACAATTTAGAAAAACTCCTATAATGTTTTTTTGGCGTTATCCTCTAAGAAATATTTTTTTCAATTTTTAAAATTTTGGTACATAGATAATATGAAGAAAGAGACTGTTATTTTACTCCAGTGTATTTATCATATTATAGCTCATAATTATAGAATTATTCTTTTAAATGTTTGGTTCAAAAGTATAAAATGAGGTGTGTTGGATCGAAGATTAATATTGAACATATGATTATTTGCCAGAATCATTGTCCCTTGATTTATAAAATTAAATGTAAGATGAAATAAATATTATTATCATATCATCTTACAAATAGATTTAAGATATAAATATGCAGGATTAGAATACATTTGGCTTTTTGGCAAAACTTTTTAATTTGTATAATTATGCATGGAGATTCCTGTAACAACAAGGTTTGGTATAATAAGTGAGCAACAACATAATCATTCTTACAAAATCCAAAGGTCTGTTTAATCATTTGGAGTAGCAATAATAATTGTATCCTATAAATCTGATTTCTATGATTAATTGGCAGACCAATATAAGCTTGGTATATCTATAATTCAGAATTGTACTTATGTTTGTTAATTTGTCTAATGGCTTTGTTAAGTTTCCCTTTCAAGGATGTGATCATCGTTGCTTGACAATGGGAAACGAAATTTTTTTATAGAAATGAGAAATTCAATATCCCTTATATTTAATATGCTAATGAATAATTATTTGATTGTTATTATCTTAATTACTATTTTTGGATCGTACTTAATTTGATAATCATTTTAGTACAAGCAAAAGAATGTACAATAACTGATGTACAACTTTTTTATTTCTTTTAACAACGAAGAATTAGTAGAAATTATGTTAATTCGAAATTACATTTGTTGACTTAAATTTTTTAGATGTCAACACAATGGTTATTAAATGGATTATTGATAATTCATATGTTAGTAAGAGTAAATACTTTTTTAGTGTAAGTTTTAACTATTTTCTATTATATTTTTAAAAGCGAAGCTTTTCTATGATTAGAGTAGATCCGTACGAGATAGATAGCTTTTATTCGTTATTTTAGCCATGTTAGAATAGTCCTATCGATTTCAAACTTTGCATGATGATTCCTGTAGTAATTAGGTACGATTTAGCAACTCTATAATCATTACCACTTTGTCTGTCCGTCAGTCCGTAACGCTATGGGGGAAAAGTCTCGGCTCCCATTTAAGATAGACAGCTAAGATTTTTAGTGAATATTCTCATGACATATGCCCATCTAATCCTAGATTTTAAAGTTTTCGTGATTTTCTCAACTACTTTTTAAGATACAGGGCTGAAATTTTCATGGAATAATTAATTTTATAATCTACATAATTTCCCCAAGTTTGATTAAGATTTGTTAAAAATCAATTGGGGTGCTAGATCGATTCCTAGATTTTAAGGTTTTCATGGTTTTCTCGATTCAGGATTGACGGCTGAAATTATCAGGGATTGAATATGCTTATGTTCTACATATTTCCATCAAGTTTCATTAAGATTTGTCTATTAATTGCGCTGCTAGATCGATTCCTAGATTTTCAAGTTTTTATGATTATAAGGTTGCGTGATTTTAAAGGTTTAATGATTTCCCTATTTTACTAAGATTAATGTTTATTGTATGACACTGCTTTATAGTAATTTTTTCCCGATATTTATTCATAATTTTTGAGCTTCGCAACTTATGGATGTTGTCATCCTTGTTTTGAATATCAATCCACAGATAAACACTACAATTATCAATATTAGTGGTTACAAATTTATATTCCTCTCCGGAGCTCGATCTTTAAATCGTTTATAGGTGATTTAAACCGGGGCGATTCATTTGGCGCACCATCAAATTATTAATATCAATCTTTAAATCGAATTTGCATGGGCGATTTGAATCGGGCAGTGGGGCGGGCCCGGCGCGGCAATGGCACTCACCGAGTGGCATTGCCGGTTTAAATCGGGGTGAATCATGCACTGAGCCCCAACGAAAGACCCATTGCATATGTAATAAATGGATATTTTTTTTAATTACTTTAATATTTTATTGCAAAACTATTGTGAAAACATTTTTATAGTTATTTTTAAAATAAATTATATATTAATGTTTTATATAAAATACCATACTGACACGGTATTTTATATAAAATACCTTACTGGCACTGCTTAAGTAATAAAGTTGTACTGGCGCGGATCGATATTTTAGTGAGTGCGCAAGCGATTTAACAACACCGCGCCGAAAATCTTTTAAAAATCAGGTGCGCTGTGGCTTACCACCAGCGCGCCTACGGTTCACCTCTGAATCGCCCCGATTCAGCGCGGCATAAAAACGATTTAAAGATCAAGCTCGGAAGACCTTTGATAATTTTCATTTAGAGACATTTTTTTTCGTGATTTTCTCAATTCCTTTTCAAAATAGAGGGCTAAAATTTTCAGGGATTAATCAGTTTTAAATTCTACATATTTTCCCTAAGTTTTGTTAAGATTTGTCTTATAATTGGGGTGCTAAATAGATTCCTAGATTTTTAGGTTTTTGTGATTTTCCCGATTCCTATTCAGGATTGACGGCGAAATTATCAGAGATTAAATATGCTCATATTCAACATCTTTCCATCAAGTTTCATTAAGATTTGTATAATAATTGCGGTGCTAAAACGATTTCTATATTTTAAAGTTTTTTTGATTTTGGTTGCGTGATTTTAAAGGATTCCCTTTTTACCTATTTTATCATGTTTAATGTTTATTGTATTACATTGCTATATGGTAAATTTTTCATTCATAATTTTTGAGCATTGCTACTTATGGATGTTGTCATCCTTGTTATGCTTAAGAGTATAATTATTTATTTTATTTTTCCACTAAAAATTATGAGAAATCCATTGTAGTCCTGTTGAAGAACCATGTTCATCAGAAATTGGCGCAGGACCAACATGTCCAGGTAACCATGGTATAATATTTCCATCTTAGCTTTTGAAACCGATTCTTTTCTGCTGGATTAGAATATAAACAAACAAGGCCAGTTTTGTCCGTAAGTAGCGCAAGTTCTGACGACCTTTTTACCAAATCCAATTGAAACAGAAAGTTGAGAAAAAAGCAAATTATGAGAGGTATAAAGAGACAATGAGAAATAGAGAGATATTAAATACAAAATGGAGGATAGAGTTATATTAGTACATACCTTAATTGCATTCAACTGAATATTTAGCACGTTGATAAACAAAAATAAATTTTTTTGTATTATTGTGTTGTGGTAAAAATTTGGAAACGGGATCAAAGAAAAGAAGATATAAGTATAAATTTTCTAAAGTAAAAGTAAAACCCAAACGCCCTTGTTAACTTCAGCTGAGGGAATGGTGGGTTATGTTTTCCAGTTGGAATATATAATTTTCGCCCAGGGATCTAAAGGGATAAGACAATGTCCGATAAATTGATGTACTTTTCCAATGATTATATACATATTACCCCTGTTGTAGATTAGGATTAGTGATTGAAATGTTTGAACACTGACCTTAATGAAGAAACCAATCAAAATTCGCTAAAGTTGTTGAGCCAATAAATTAGAAAACGTCATTAAAAAACTGTGGGGACTAGTGTAATAAACAGCCCATTGACCCCTCTCTATCTGATTTCCACCACTACACAACCATATCTAATGTGATTATTTCTTGTAGAATGTGATCCAAATGCCAATGAGTGGAAAACAAGTAATGCCTGTCCAATATGCTTCTGTAAACCTGGTTTTGCTGGACCAGGTAACTTTTATAAAAGCAAGGATTTTCTATAAATATTGCTTTTTTGTTGTTAATTTAGGCATTTTAGAATCGGCCTATCGATGTAAAACTTTGTATGATAATTCTGTATCAGTTAGGTATGATTTAGAAACCATTGCAACTTCATAATCGTTACCAGAAAGACAGTACGTTAATTTAAAACATGTTGATTTTTAACTTTTTTGACAACCCTTCTTGTATGATAACATTATCCTATTCATCTGATTCTTGAAATTATGTATCTAAGGAACGATAGTTTAAGCGAAGCATCTCTATAATCAATTCATATTAAACATCTCCTTAAATAGAATCATATATTAATGCAATTTTGAACAATTTTATATGATATTTTATTTATACCTTTAAAATAATATTCAGCTTATTAAGTTTAGAAACTCTTCAAGCGTTCATTATCGTTTGCTAAATTCATAGCTTCACTTTTATAGATGTTGTCATCCTTGTTAATATATTAAAACTAAATATCAAACAAAATACATCTAAAATTGAAACAGTGAGAATGTGATTGTATAATCCTTTCTCTTCAATTATAAGGGATAGGTCCAAAACTATTCCTAGACGCATATATCACTATATTATGCAAACATGACTCATATCAGATATTCTTGTGATTCATACTTAAAATTAATTTTTTATTGATATGTCAACTCTTTAAATCACAAATTGTTCTTTTCCATAATTCTTTGTCCTTCATAACTTATGTATGCTCAAACTAATCTAAAGGATTAAATGAAGAATATCTAAGTAGCTAAACTTGTGAAATGCACTTTATAAAATTTTAGATATTCTTTAAGAGTATTAAACTTTCTCTAAAATGAAAAAAATCTTTAAGCATATTCTCTGCCAAGAAAAACTTAAAACATGATATTGTATCAGGACCTGTCTGTGGACTTGATACTGATAGAGATGGTTTACCAGATGAAATGCTGAAGTGCACTCATACTGTGTCTTGTTTTAAGGACAATTGCAGGTCAGTATTTAAGAAAAGCAACATTTATCAATCCTCTGTTAAAAGTATTTTTTGTGTATTCTCTAGTTTTACTTTAAAATAAGCATGAAAACATTATAATACAATATATTTACTTATTATTCAAATTGCACCTTATTGTTACAGGAATACTCATCCATATATTGAAAACAATATTACAACTCTGAACATATTAAACTAATACAAAACCCTATAGGACAGAAAGCCTTGCTTTGATTCAATCTATTTGTAGATATGTTCCTAATCCTAATCAAGCAGACAAAGACGGGGATGGAATTGGTGATGTCTGTGACAATGATCATGATAGGGATACAGATAATGATGGTGTAATTGACACTGATGACAATTGTCCTAATCATTATAACCCAGAACAAATTGATCTAGGTTACAATATTTGATTTTTTACACAATTAGAATGCTATTCAATGCTTTAAATAAATTAAAATAAAAGAGAAATCTTCTACTATCTTAATTAGTCCTTGATATAGATAATGATGGAATGGGTGATGAATGTGACAATGACAAAGATGGAGATAGTGTCCCCAATGATAGGGATAACTGTCACTTTGTGGCAAATTCAGGTTGTCATTATTTGAAATTCTAGAAAAATTCTAAAATAGTCAAATTTTCAATCCCTATATAAAGTAAAGTTACTAATCTAAAAAATGGATATGTAATTAAATTGATTCAGATCAGCTTGATACTGACCGAGATGGCCTTGGGAATGGTTGTGATGATGATTTAGATGGTGATACAATTGAAAATTCTAATGATAACTGTCCATTAGTAGCAAATAAAGGTACACATTTTAGTTTTTAGAGAATTTAATCAGTGGGATACATATCTTATAAATCAGCTAAAAACTATGATCAATAATGACCTACTATATACTTAAGATCAACTGGATATGGACAAAGATGGTTTGGGAGATATGTGTGATGATGATATAGATGGAGATGAAATAAAGAATATTGATGATAAATGTCCTAAGAAAAGAAACATAGGTTAATATAAATTTAATAAAAACTGCAAATAAAAATGATGACATAATGTTTATTATAATAGTTTGTGATGTAAATGCCTTGGAAAAAACTGGAGGTTGTGATTGTGAATGTAAAACTGGTTTTGCTGGTCCAGGTAGTGTAAAATCAACCTTATATCTATTATGTATACTAGCGGCTACGCCCCTAGAGGCCTCTAGGGGCACTTGAGGAGGAGAGAGTCAATTTAATAACCCTATTTCTAATTTTAAATTTTAAATGAAAAAGTAAGTAAAATTTTTGGGGGGGCGAAAATTTTTTAAAATTTTAGTTAAAAAAATATTTTTTTGGGGGGATGAGGTTTCATTTTTTTGGTGGGGTTTGGGTTGTCTCACCCCTCCCCCATAAAATAGTTATAAACCTTCCTGGGACCTATGAGAAGCTACCCTGTTAAGGAGAACCCGATCAGTTCAGCGGTTAGCGAGATCCTTCAGTACAGACACACAGATACTCAGACAAACAAACATCCTGTTACTTTAGTATAAGGATTATTTCATGCATGTCTAACAGCTAAGAATAATGTGGTAGTTGTTTCCATTTTTGTCGAAATACCATGCTTTAGAGTATATTTCATATTTTTTTACTAAGTTACATTTTTAACATATGAATCTGTTAATTATCTTTTAAAAGGAACCATTTGTGGCAAAGATTATGATAATGATGGTTATCCTGATACAAATTTGGGATGTACTTTGCCAACCTGTCTAGCTGATAACTGTAGGTGATAATATTTAGTCATTAAAATGAAAGATCTTTAGATAAAATATATTTACATGTTAAAAGTTATTGGGATTTTTTATTTTAATTTAGGGATATTCCAAACTCAGGTCAGGAAGATTTAGATGGTGATGGACTTGGAGATGTCTGTGACCAGGATATAGATGGAGATAATATTCTAAATGAGAAAGATAATTGTAAACTAATGCCTAATCTTGATCAGGAAATTGTTTCTTTGTTTATTCAAATTAAATACATTATAAAATTGAACATATGTATATAATTTTTTTTGTAATTACTCACTATATTTGAATACATTGAATTGAAACAATGACAGAGGGATCAAGATCAAGATGGCTTTGGGGATCTTTGTGATAACTGTCCCTTTATAAGGTACAATGACAAAAAAACCGTTACCATTGTTTGTCAATTAACTATTAGGGTTAATTAACTGTCTATTCTTTAGGAATCCTTTACAATGTGATGTTGATAAAGATGGAAAAGGAAATGAGTGTGATGAAGATATTGACAATGATGGAAAATTAAACAATTTTGATAACTGCATTTTGGTAACATTAAACAGATCTAAATATATATAAATCAATACTGACAAAATAAAAATACTTTTAAAACAATGTGACATTAAGGTTGCTAATGTTGATCAAGCAGACAAGGATGGAGATAGAGTTGGGGACGCATGTGACAACTGTCCAAGTACACCAAATACTAATCAAGATGATGTCAATGACAACCGTATAGGAAAGTATTTATCAGTTCTCTTGTTTCCTTTAATAATTTTTATTACAAAGATTAACTCAAATATTTTATTACTTACAGGAGATGCATGTGATAGTGGCTCCGACACAGATAAAGATGGTTATCCAGATTCTGCTGACAACTGTCCTCTAATTGAAAATTCAGAACAGCTAGATACTGACAGAGATGGAGCTGGTGATGCCTGTGATGATGACAAGGATGGAGATGGAGTATTGAATACTGTAGACAATTGTCCATTGGTACCCAATTCTGAACAGGTCACCATGTTATTAAAGCTTTGAATTCCAATTGCAAGGGGAATTATAAGGAAAGCTGAGTGATGAGTAATCATAATTGCATCATTACAGAACTATTCATTAGTAAGAAATATCTATTAACTGCCTCTTAACTCCCTATAATTGTCTTTCATTATCTTATACTGCATTTATCAATTTTAATCTCTAGAGCCATGGAAACCTTAGTTGTGCCAACTTAAACCCATTATGCATCTTAAACAAAGCATGCTTGTTTATGTATTCTAATTATGCAATGAGTTTTCACTAAATAATTATTGATAATAATCTTGTCTTTAGACTGACTCTAACTTTGATGGAGTGGGAGATGCTTGTTCAGACAACTGTGATGGAGATGATGAACCTGATGACGTAGACACATGTCCAGATAATGCAAAGATATTCCACACAGACTTTAGAGCAATTCAAGCTGTTGATATGGGAAACAATTCTTTTTCACAAGGAAAGCCAATTTGGCAATTCAGAAATGGAGGAAAAGAAATTTATCAAGAGGTATATAAATTTCTTTATATCAAAAATTCAAATTAAGAATGATATACCTCCACCCATCTGGAAGCTCAAGATCTTGCCAAATAGTTGTTACTTTCCTGGAGATTCTTCTTTTGTTCTTAAGCTATTTTCTATCTTGAGAAGGGGATACTTCCCACTAACAAAATGTAAATCTTAATGGGGAGGTCAAAGAATATCAGTAACTACCCAAACTACCCTCTCCTTAGAAAAGGTCCCACAAAATAGGCATTAGATCAAACCCTAACTTACATTAAGCAATAACTATAAAAATCATAGTCTTTTTGATATTAGATAAATAGTGCTCCTGGAATTGCAATAGGAGAGGACAGTTTAGCTGGTGTTGAATATCAGGTAGGTAAAACTATTTTTAACTATGTCAAAATAATCACAGATTCAATATAAATAAATGTATTTGAATGTGGGCCTTCAAATATCATCAAAAAGTTAAAGTTATTAAAAAAAAATAACGATGTTCTTTGTGTTGTTTTCAGGGAACTTTTTTTGTTGGTCATTATTATGACAATGACTGGATTGGTATTGTTTTCTCTTATCAAGACAGTTCCAATTTCTATCTGTTGATGAGTTCCAGAGATGATTCCAAGGGATGTACCCCAGCGCCTGGTCCCTGTAATCAAGGAAATTGGCAGCTAAAATTGGTTCAATCTCAAACAGGACCCCATAAAGGTACTCAGATTTTTTTTCAACTTACACTTTTATCTGGAATCTATCATTCATTCATTGAAATAATGTGAGTTCCATTCCGTATATTTCATGGGAATTAAGCACAAACATAAATCTTTGTAAAAGCATATAGCTTTTGGGTAACAAAAATGACATCCAACAAACTTAGTATAGAGAGTTATTATTTTTCAGGCACTATCCTTTCTGATGCTATAAGAGCACCACAATCTGTAGCTGGAGAAACTGAACTACTTTGGAAGGCAGATCCTAAAACTGCAGGTATGTTTGCCTAATCTGCTATTTGTCTGAAAGGTGAAGATTTTAAGTCATGACCTTTTATAATAATACAAGGATGACAACATCCATAAAAGCGAAGCTCTAAAACGAAAGGACAAGCGGACATTAACACTTGTATAATGTCAGAACTGAATAATCAGAATGTAAATGTAAAAGAGTCAAAGCAAAATTGTAAGTAAATTTGTTGAAAAACTGCTTGATACAGGATAATGTTTATGGACATACTTACATTTTTAGGACTTAATTATAGAGTTGCTTCGCTTATCAAATAATACTTTGTTGTCCCAGAAATCAGTATACCAAAAATCAGACCTCTCGGATAATTAGGTCACATACAAATTTGTTGTTAAAAATGTAAAAAATCAACATGTTTAAAATGGACGTACGGACATTCTGGTAATGATTATAGAGTTGCTACGCTTTCTAACTCGTACATAACTTCTACAGGAATCACCATGCAAAGTTTGAAATCGATAGGACAATTCTAACATGTCTAAATTAACGAAAAAAGCTATCCGTTACGGACGTACGGACGGGCCAACCCTAATTATAGAAAAGCTTCGCTTTAAAAAATTTTTACACATCTTTTTGCTGAGCTTCTTGGTGAAGTTAAGACAAATAAGAAGGTTGATTTTATATCTATGCCAAAAAGACTTTTGAAATGTAATCAACTGTTTGTTACAAGGAATTTGGTTGGGTACTATTTACAGTAAATTGTACTGTCCCCTACAGTTTATTATAATCTACTTCTGCTTAAAAATTTTAGGACTGTGTAAAAAAAGGTACGTTAATATTCATCTTTCTAAAAATCAATATTATTTGGGAGTATATTTATTTTTAATTAAGTTGTCTTTTAAGCTAATAGCCCCATTTTAATTAGTAATTTGCTTTTAAGAATAAGTCACATAGATTTAAGCCTTCTTAAATGTTTACAACTAAATACTAAATTTTATTTACATGTTAACTAGGTGGATGGATTGAAAAATTCGCCTACAGATTTAAAGTTGAACACAAACCTGCGCTGGGAACCATTCGAGTTTGGCTTCATCAAGGCTCACAACTTATTGCTGATTCTGGTCAGTTTAAATCACCCTTTCTTCAATGCTTTAAAATTCCATATTATTAAAGAATTACAATTTCCCCTAATTGAACATAAATTTGACTGGATTTTGAACAGTTTAATGTTTTTATTTTTCTTCTATATAATACAACTACGAGGTTAAAATCTTTTGTCTAGCATCCTATTTAGGGTTAGAAATTTAAAATCAGAATTTGCGGGAGGATATTTAAAAATATTTTATAAGATAGTAAAGTTCCTTATATAAAAGTAACAGGATCTGTGTCTGTGTGTGCTGAAGGATTTATGTAACCGCTGAACCGAAATGGTTCTCCTTTGCAGTGTAGCTTCTCATAGGTCCTGGAAAGGTTTATAAATAATTTGGGGGAGGGTACCATCACCACCCTCAAAAGAAAAAGTGACCCCTTCAAAAAAAACTTTTACCTTTCTTTTTAAAACAAAATTATAATGGGGCTCGACTTTTACATCCAACCACCACCTCAAGTGCCCCTAGAGGCCTGTAGGGGCATAGCCGTTGTGATAAATATGATTGAAATGATTCTAATTAAATAACATGTTTTCGTATTTCTTAGGAATCATCAACAATTCAGCATTGAAGGGAGGCAGACTTGGAGTTTATTGTGACTCTCAAGAACAAATCACTTGGTAAATATTCTTACATTCTATTTGTAAGTTGTCAAAATAAGTAGTATTGCGCTTTATATAGCTTGATAAAAACTATGACTAGATGCAGCTGCAAATACCATGATTTTATCATTTTTTTTTGTAAATAGAATTTACTTTTTAAGAGTGCAGAAAAAATTCTACAATCAATGAAAAACAGCCTAATAAATGTTCCGACTTATTCAAATCTGTTCTGAAAATTCTAGACCTGAACCTACAGAATACAACTAACAGACAACACGTTTCTTCTTAATATAAATAATTTTCAGGTCTTTCCTCTCCTACAAGTGTATATCAAATGGCTCCCAGTGCAATAAGAAACCTTTCTTGATTAAAGGTTGAAATGAATAATTATATTTAAATGTTGAATACAAAATATGTAAAAAGAAATTTAAAAAATAAACCAAAAAGTCATAAATTTATTCCATAATGATAATTTGATAATAATTAATTGTACATTATTATTATAATAAAAACAATATTGAGTATATCCAACCTACACCAAAATCTAGTATTTATGGTTGTCTTTTTGATAAAACTCATTTAAACTAATAAAACATAATAGCATTTAGAAAAAGAATATTTACTTAATTCTATTATCAATTTCATTTATTCTAAAGTTCAAAAAAAAAGAAAAAAAATATTTGATATCTAATAATACATAAAAATTATAATTCAAAATAGTCTAAATCGACCAAAGCAAATAAAAAGTTTTGTGAATGGCAGAAATTTTGATTTTTATTACAATTTTGTCATTTTGAAAATTGGAGAAATTGAAAATATGATCCCTCTATTGAATAATTATTATTCATTAGAGCTTCTTTTGGTTTCAGATTTCAAGCATACTGAAATATTCTACTGTCAGCCTACAGTAATACAAACATATTTTAATCTCTTCAATTTAAAAAAAAAATAACAAAACACACCTACATAATCTGAGGGTCATACACTGTATGCACATTTTTAAATTACAATACTAAACATTATAATTTTCACAAGAAATTCTGAAAGGTATGATTGAGGAAATTATAGTTTATAAAACGGATGGTAGGATGGATTAAACAGCAAGTTGAGCTGGGTCAGGTGCCTGAAATAAAAATAATTTTAGAAATCAATAAAAAAAACTGCCTGTATTGAAGCAAACATAAATAGACATATGTCACATAAGCATACATTTACAAATAAATAATTGGCAAAAATATCAAATATTGAAATAATGTAAGCATAAGTGAAGAATCTATAGAAATTTCCTTCTAAAATGTAGTGACATTGTTATTAAAAATACATATGTAAGTAACTTTTTACTTAAAAGTATGAATTTAAAAATATAATTATAATTCTAATGAAGTAAGTACCTCTGTTCTTTAAATACAATGTTTTTAATTAAAACTGTTTACTAATGTAACTATCTAAAGCATTAGGTTAGACAAAAAAATAGACTTAGTGTTCATAAAAATTACTACTTAAAATTCCTTAATCTATTCTCAATATTTAGATTAAAAAGTAAGTATATTACTAAAACTATGGCTTTACAATGTTATATTTGTGTCTAAAGTATCTAGAAAAATAATATTTTTTCTAATTAATCTTATTAAATCTAAATATATTTATAACCTATAATGACATTTAATCTCCTAATCTAATGTGTATGTATAAACCTAATTTAAGTGTTAAATTAATTAATGAATAATTTTAGGGTTAATACTTTGTTTAACAAAAATATGATTTAAATGATATAAAAGTAAAAACAAATAGTTATTATAAGCCTGACATATTTACAGAGCTATTTTTGACAATTACCTGTTTTGCCAAAACTAAAACAAATGTAGTGAATGTTAAAGCATTTATTTTTAGCATTTTTGTTATTAATTACCCATTTTCCAAGGAATGGTTAAAAAGATTCTTCTTATTTCATAGCTTTACCACTAATTGAACAAATAAAAATAGCAATTAAAATTATTTCTAGAAAATTAGTTTATGCCTATATAACCTAGATACTAATCAAAATTAGTTTCTTTGGTTTGATCGTATTATTTAAATTAAGAATATAATAATTAAGAATCCTTCAGTATTTTATTAGAATAAGAATTCACTCATTGACTCACATAACCATTATACATACAAAAACAGACAAAATCAAGTAGTAAAGTCTTTAAAAACATTATGGCAATTCACTGAGATATTATTCAAAATATTTATTAAATATGACACATTAGCTGTTCTACTAACAGACAAAATTGTACTTGTTTCTTAATATCTATTTGCTTATTACTTACCACTCCAGTTGACATTTTCTTCATCATTTCCTGCTTCTTCACAAACATCTCCTTGATCTGTTCCATCTGACTGTCCAGGTCATTTAGGTTGACCTGTTCACCAGCTCCACTGCCAGCAACCATGGTGCTGGTCACCTTGTTCAACATGTCTAAAATAGTTTTATGATAAAATTTAAGCTTTTATAAATATGTCATCATCAGAAATATTCTTCCTTTCTTTGTACCTTTCTGAATGGTTTTAAATCACTAACCCACTATCTATATATTCTTCTCTTAAAAATCTGTATATTCAAATGACTAAAGCACAACTATCTGTGAAAGTTATACCTGTCTGCTTGGTCCACATTCCAGAGAGGTCCTCAAGCTTCTTGGACCATTCAGTACAGCTCTTGTCAACAGCCTCCCATCTTAACAAAAGTTAGATAGTAGATTTTAAAACCATATTTTCTTTCTTTATTTTGTTTGTTTCATGTTTTAATCTAGGTACTTTTATTATTTTTAGTTGTTTCGCCCCTAGCCTCTATATTTTAGGATAATAGTTGTGTATCCAGGTACTAATTATTTATGCTTGTACCTGAGCTTCATAGCCTCATAGTCCTTATCCTCATCAGCATGCAGTGTCATCTTCATGGCACTGGCCTTGCCACTGTCAATCAACAACTTCACCTTGTCACACATGGTACGCCAGTCCTACATAATTAAATAGATTAAGTCTCTTATATTGTCAATTAACATTCACAAGGTTTAATATATTTACAGAATGATAATGCCAACTTATTTGTTTTATAATGTTGGAGCTTACCTTGCAGTCAGTAACCAAAACATTAGCCTCCTCAAGGTTATTGGGAGAACCATAGCCCTTCTTTACCTTCTCCTCAGCTCCCTATATTATTAGTTTTTAATATAAGTCACTAAGTTAGTGTTACTTTTAAAGAATGTTTAATTTATTAAACAAACATATGAAAAATCCAAATTTTACATTGTTTTACTTACATTAAAAAAACGTTATCAAAAACTTACAGATTCTCTTTGGAAGTCAAAAGTATACAACAATTATTATCAAAATTCTTTAATAATAGAAAGATCTTTTCATCAACTACAAACTTTGAGTAGGATAGCTCCTGATAAGTATGAATTTGAATTCAAATTTTGTATATATTATATGAAAAGTACCTCAATCCAAGCATTAAACTGGTTTCTAGCATTGGAGAACTCAGCCATAAACACAATATCATTACCATACTAAAATTAAAAGTAGATATTTAAAAGTTGAATGTATTAGTTAATTATTTATATCAAATAGAAATAAAAATGCAGATAATCTGAAATTATAACTGCTGAAATAACAACAATGGTAACCTTTAATTGACTTTTAGTAAAAATTTAATATATAAAATATTTTAACCAACCTTTGCAGCTTCACCATCAGCTTCCTAAAACAGAGTAAAATTACATTAGTTTACTTTTTTGTCTAAATGTATATAAAGCAGTCAAATCATCTTAATATTATAAATCCCAATCTTTGATTGCTCCAGATTTTATTTTTGTCAACAAATACAGAAATATATTTGAGGAAAAATTTAGCACACAATTTTTAAATCTAATGTCTAATGATCAAAACTAGATGACATAAGTTAGAAATGTATACAGCTCTAATAAAGAATAGCTATCTATATGAAAGACTTGTTTGGTTTCCTCTTATGTAATGCCAGTTAATTCAATACACATTTATCAGAGAATCAATTATTTACAACATAACCTGCTTGCATACTAAATATATTTTCTTTTCATTTTGAGTGTATTTATTAAGAAAGTTAATTAATACTTAAGTTCTAATGTTGCATAAAGTAATGCATTGAGAAGATCAATATTTCATTTTTGTCCAAACTAGAAAAAGTAATTAAGTTTCTATATACAATTATTTAACAATACCAAACAAAAGTTTTTTTTATCTCTAAGATAACTTTACAGTTTTCCAAGTACTTTATCAATTAAAATAAATGATGCAGTTAGTAACTTTTTAAAATACCACTATCCATATGAATTAAAATTTTTATAGTTAAAATTTAGAAAATATGTCCCTATTTATGAAACTATCTGTCTAAATGTTGCAAAACAGATGCATATTACAGATCAATATTTCAACTTGGAAAATCTCTATTTTCATTGCATTTCCACACATTGTAAATTTATGACCTGTCATTAAATTAAATTGGAATAGGACAGAAAAAGAAATTTATTTTTTTTTACAATGTAATTTACACGTGTACAAAATATTTTATTTTACTTGAGATATTAATACTCAAAGACTGGTCTAATAGATTTAGTTAGATACATGAAAATGATTTTTAGAAGTTAGGACTTTTGGATAATGGTCGTTCTTATTGCAATTGCTTTTATACCTACTGCAAAATATTTTTAATTCTTATGTAGTGGGACAAAGTGACTCAAAAGAGAGTCATGTGATATCATCAAAAATGAGGAAGATAAGAAGAGAAGTGGGAAAGTAAACCCCTAAAACGAGTCACAATCACATAGCTGATTTTTGAGTCACTTTTTCCCACTACAATTCTCATCCTCATGCAGAGGCATTAATCATATGTAACCCCCCCAAAAAAATTTCTTGTTACCTCTTCAAGTTTAGCCAGGGAATCACTGACAGCCTCCAGTCTGGCAACAAACTTCTTGGCCTAAATATTGAATTATGCATGAATATCAAAAACTAATAAATCATTTTCAAGTCAAGATATTATTCAAAACTTCTAACCTCGTTCTTCTATTATTAGATTGCTATCTAGATATCTTTTAATGTATCAATAGTGTAACTTTGCCTTTACAAGAAGAAGTGGCAATAAACAGTGTTCAAACCTTTCCACCAATAACATTGATCTACATGAGATGCAATTTTGTTTTTTACAATATAGGGTTTCTTAGATTTGTATTTTTTCACTAAAATTGATTTATCTTTCAACTGACCTCATCTGTGTTCTCCTTGGTGTTGCTGGGAGCCAGGTTATCAGACCATTCAGATTGTTTATTGGCACAGATCTCCTTCTGGGCACGGATGTCATCAGCCAAGTCCATGGCTTGCACCAGTCTGAAAATATTATTTTTATTAACTGTTTGGCTGATTTTTTAGATAAAATTTCATGCAATTGGTTTGCTTTAAAAAATCAGGAGGTAACAATACCATTATTTAGTGTCTAAATTTGCTTAGTAAAAAAATTGTAATATTTTGAAACTTTTCAACATTTCATTGTTCATTTATCAATTTCTTTTTAAGAAATTCTGCCCATTTAAAAAAATAAATTTTTAATAATTTTTTTACCTGTCAGTGGACTTAATCTTCTCTGGTGGCTTGATCAGGTTATCAAGATCAGCTCTATCCTTCTTAACCAGATTCTCAAGTTCAGTGGCGGTTTTGTCATACTCAATTATGCTCTAATCATGTTTTAAACATTTTAATTAAATTTTTATTGTAATTAATCTATTTAAAGGCACTCTCCTCACTTGTTGATTGTATTAAAATTATCATCTAACAGTTACAGAGGTTTATCATCCCCATTTACCTAAAATACATTATTGAGTTTGGCAACACAACAAACTTTTAAACTTGTTAAAAATATAATATTTATCTACTCTGTAATTTAAGGAAATCTTATCCTTGAAAGCTATTACTTTGAAATGTAAGTTGTAAATCAGAGGATTTTATACTGAAATTTCCCCAAAATGATTTGTTTATGAATTTAAAAAGGAAAATATAAATTATGAAGAAACTAAATTAGATGTTTCTATCAAGTGGGAAGGTAATCTTATTTAATGAGAAAGCCAATGTTGCTTATCCAGAATTCTCACCAAAAAAATATCCATTTTTTTCTTTAGTTTTACAAAATGTGCATCTTCTGGATATTTAAAGTTATTATGTTGAGAATTTTTTGATACTTGAAGCAATAAATATTGAAAGGAGAGGAAAATAACATGGAGATATTAAGTTGTCTGTTTTCATTAAAATGTTTCCCTGGTTGAAGTTGTCTAACCAAGCAAGCTTCTCATCCAATTCTGTTCTTACCTAAATAAAATATAAAGAAAATATTATTATTTATCAATTGCGTATAAGTTTGAATTTTAGAAATAGTTTTTCAATAATTATTTAAAATTTTTTGTAACCTACAATAATCAAGTCTATCTTAAAGTTAACAACGTTCCTGGTTAGATTATGCATCTATCCATCTGACTTGTTTTTCATGGGTTTATATCCATCTATCTAACTAATGTCATCAAAAGACTTGATAAGGTAATCAACTTACTGGGACTGACTTTCATCAGTGAAATGTGAGTTAACAATTTCATGGATTAATTTGACTTTCATCAGTAGTTTTGATGAGTTTAATAACTTCCTAGGTTGTTCTATCAATCTATCTATTACGTTTTTGTCAGTAGTCTCAATGAGGTTTACAACCTCCTTGGTTGATCTATCCCTCTATCTATCTAACTTACATCAGCAGCCTTGGTGAGGTCCTCAACCTCCTGACTGAGCTGAGCCTTGGTGCCATCATCAGCCAAAACCTAAACAGAAGTATCAATATTAGGTATTAGCAAAGGTATATATAATATGTACTTTGGGTAAAGTTAAATTAAAAAACTTTTTTTTGCACAGGAATTTTCCATTTTTCATTGATGTAATTTTTATATGATTGTGAAATGATTTTAAATAATAACTAAAATGTAAGTCAAGGTCAAACTTGTTTAACTTTATTAAAAAAAATAATACATTAAAATCTGCATTATTTGCATGTTTGTTTTACAGAACAAATTCAAACTCAATTAAGTTGCCATTTCTAAAACTATATTATCCTAATTAGCACCTAATATCAGCCTAAACTCTACCCTAATGTTTGACTATTTTTTTATCATTATTGCCTAAAAATGTAATCCTAATTTTGCATGTTATAAAAATGTTTGCTGTGTATATGCAATTTCCAAATTCTAATTGCAAAAAAATGTCAGAATTAGTAGTTCAAGGATTAGTGTTATGGCTAGGGGGATTAAACAAATTCAGCTTAAAAATATTCTGAAAATTAGCCAAGATAATTTATAATCAAATTTATTTATTTTTTGTTAATATTTTTTTTAATTTGTATAACTATATAGGTATACAAAATAGGTAGTGATATTTGAAAACCGATTAAAAGTGTAGGTATTTAACCTATTGAAAACAAAAATATTTTTATTATACAAACTTAATAAAACATGAAAAGATCTTTAAAGAAAAATTTCAACACTCAACATTGATAAAATTACTACTAAAAGAATTACATTGATTGAAAAGAGTTCATACAAATGTCTGAGAACGTTTTGGTTCCCTTTCTTTCTCTTCCATTTGTCTAGAAAATCTTTTTTAGCTAATTATTATTTTTAGCGTAATTGAAATCAGAATTTTGCATATGCAAACTAGGCAGAATAGTAAAAGTAAAAAATTTAGGTTAATTGCGTAATAATTTCAACTTTTCCGTGTACATAAGGATTAAAATAGGATTAGGTCTCTTTTACAAATAGTAAATCTCATTTGGTTGTTTATTGTCAAATTTTATTTTTGTTGCAATAATGCATACTAAAAACATTTTAAATTAATTTTTTTTGTTAATAATATTTTTAGAGCTTCAATAATATTTGAATAACACCTTTAAATGGTCTATAAAACTTTAAAACTCGCATTAAAGATTTTACAATTTTAGTGTTCTATAAAATATAAATAGCTCTAACAGTAAATACAAAGCTAAAAGTAATAAAATTTAAGTGTATTCTTTTATCTGCCAATTTTACTAATAAGCAAATTTGTTTATAATCAAACCTGCTATGATTAATTTATTAGTTCAATTTAGGGTGAAAAAAAAGGCAGATATAGGGCAATTGACAACAGCTATGAAAAAAAAAACATAGGATTATCAAAATCATTTATTAATCCAATACTTTTACATTTCCTTACCTGTCCATAAAAACACATGAGAAATATTGAATATCGTTTTTAAATCTACTTATCCATCAAATTCAAATAAAGATGGTCTTTTTTCGTGTAATTCCGTAAAGTTGGGTGTTGAGTTGTAGTCAAATGCTCTTATTAACCCAAAGTGCCTTAATTATATGAAATGGTCCATAATTAAGAACAGTTCGAACTAATAAAAGCATTTGACTACAACCCAACACCCGACTTTACGGAATTATGCTAAAAAAATGTACCACTTTATCCATAAATCTATACATGAATTCATCTTACCTGAAGTGTGGCATTAGCAGCATTTACAGCATCCAGAGTTTTAGTGATCTCAGCCTTTGCAATAATTAACATTTTTTGCAAATTCATATTAGTAAGATACTTTTAAAATGGGCAATCTAAATTTAACCTTTGCCAAACAGTATTAGAAATTATTATTTTATTATCATAAATCACAAGAATACCAATTTACATTAGTAATTTATGTGGAAGTTTATGAAAAACATTAGGGCATCACTGAAAGTTTTGCCTTATTGTTTTTATGAAAATATTACATCTTTAAGGATGCATATACCACAGGAGTATAATTTTCTTGATATTTTGAAAGGTGCAAGGTAAAAATCCAAATTCTTTTATTTATATGATTTGTAAATAAATATGATATGATAGAATGGAAAAATACTGGATTTTCTTAAATGCATTTCAATTTTTTCTATGATTATTTGTATAAAATGTTCGCCTTGATTGCTGCTGCTTTCTTCATTCTGTCTTCATAGTCCATTTTAGCCTTGCCCATGTCGTACAACTACAAAATATTCATCATTATTATTTGTCTACCTATCAATCTAATTGTCTCTTTATATACAAATCTATTTATCTATCTGTTTGTCCTCATAGTCCATAGCTAAATTTAACCAAAATATAAAGTAAAATAAAAGTTTTGTGTTCATAGTTTTTATAAATTATTTTTATCTATCACACTCTTCGTCTATATATCAAGCTATCTATCTATCTATCCATTAACCTTCTTGACATCATTAATCTGTTTGTGGGCGGTTCCAACATGGGTCTGAAGGGTGGAGCACTTGTCAGCGAAGGCGTTCCAAGCAGCAGTATTGTTCTAAAGTAAACAAGATTAGTTGCAATGGAAACTTGTGCCTGTTTAAATCGAAAAAAATCTCCTATTACTTTTAGTCTTGAACAGTAAAATTCTAATAAAAACGGCCAAGATAAGCATAAAGCATAATTCTAAAATGTTTAACAGGCATTTACAAATTCTGACCACCCCCCTCTTTTTTTGGGAGGGGGGGGGGGTATTTTTTTGGGGGGAGGGGTGTCCTACCTCCCAATAAAATAGCTTAAAACCATCACAGTACCAGTAAGCATAATTTCTGAAGAGTAGAGCCCAATTGGTTCAGTGTTTACTGAGATCTTAAGCTTCAGATAGACAGACATAGAGACAGACATACGGACAGACAGACATCGTTCTACTTTGTAATATATATATATACCTTGAGATCGTTAAGTCTGTCCTTAGCCGCGTCGTTGGTTTGTTTCCAGAGGGCCTTCATCTCTCCCAACTTCTTAGCAAGAAATTCTGGGGCCTTAGCCTCACCTAGATAGATAATGCAATATCAGGTAAGTTTATCTTTCTCAGCTTAGGTACACATCTCTTCCCATTGATATACTTATTTGAATTATTAAATGAATACTTTTCCAGTATGGCTTCAAAACCGCTGGACTAAAACCGGTACTCAGCCATACTAAAAATCATGTATTGCATCGTATAAGAGACAATTTTCAACACATAAGATTAATACCAGGTTTGTTAGCCTGGTCCTTCGGCCTCGCGAGGCTAGCAAACCTGGTTTTAATCATATAATTTTCCATTTTGATATCCGCGGAAAACTCAAACTTTGTGTCCTTTGAATAAAAAAATATTGGAAAAAAGAGAAAGAGGGTGTAACTGAAGATAAAATATACATGTAAAAAAAATAAGATTTATCATATGACAGATTTATTAGAACCAATTATAAGATAAAAGTTTCATTCTATTTAATTGTTGATTCATAAGTTGAATGGTTTAAAGACAATACCTGCAAGCCTCTCACCCTTAGCCAAGATATCTCTGATTTCCTAAAACAGATAAAACTGTTCTTAAATTTGTAATTCATGAGATAAGTATTAGAGTAAAAAACTGGAGGGAGAAGGGGTTAAATAACTGTATCTCCCCATCTCAGTGTGAGTGTCTTTGTGCCGACTCTCAATCGGGTCATAGATAATCAACCAATGGTGTCGATTATATTAACACAGTCAAGTAGCAGAAAACAATTTTTAAGCAGACGAAAAAGGTCATCGAAAAAGGGAAGTAAGTGGGTTTCTGTATGCATCTATACAATAGATCTGTTAGACACGTACTGCTAGTTTGTAGAATTGTACTATTCAAGTACATTTAAAAAAATTTGTTTCATAGAAAACATTTGAATTCAAGTAAAAATGTTTCTATATTCAAATCATGCATTTTTATATATCAAATATTTAATAGAAAAATAATTGATTGCAATTGTAAAATTCATAAAATTGTGTATAGTTTAATAATTAAAAAAGTATAACAAATTTGTAAAGTTTCGTATTACAGGCGAGTGTCACAGCTTATTAAATCTTTTTATTCGCAATTTATTTCAAAATTTTAGACCTTCCATGTTTACTAGTTTTGTTTGCATGTTTGAATAAGTGAAAATGTACATATATACTTGTTACCTATTTCACCAATAAGTATTTGGTACACCGACAAACGTTCTACTGCGACAAACGTCCTAATGCGACAAACCTTCTAAGCGACAAACCTCCTAAACTACAAACGTCCTAATGCGACATCTTATAAGTAAAACCTCCTAAAAAATTTTAAAAATTTAAATCTTCCAAAACTTAATTTAAAAATGTTTGATAATAAGAGGACATTTTTCTAAAAAAGAATAAAAAAATTAAAGGTCGATTTTTGTAATGCATGGTTGTACCGGGTTCGTAACTATGCCGTTCGATGGCCAACGCAGACTTTGGGAAAACTGTCGGACGGATTTTTAAATTTCAGCCTGTGTGCAAAGTTATTCAAGAATTAAAATTCAATTAAAAATTATGTCCCTGTGTTTTATCGCCATATTGGATTTTATATTGTTAATTTGTATTACCGTTAGTTGATTTTGTTCTCAAATTTTGAAAGATTTTTATTTAATAATTTTTGAAAAATTTTAGGACGTTTTACTTAAGAGATGTCTTATTAGGACGTTTGTCCCTTTAGGAGGTTTGTCGCATTAGGATGTTTGTCGCATTTTAGGTTTAGAATGTTTGTCGCATTAGAACGTTTGTCGTAGTAGGAGGTTTGTCGGTGTACCTAAGTATTTATCTTTCAATTTATAAATCGGTTCTGTCTCTCAATGTGCCTAGTAAGCACAGAAAACTTGCCCTCCTTATTAAAAAAAAATAATCTATTCTATATTAAAGCACTATAATAGGTTAAACTATCATCTTCCCTTGTTTGATTTCATTTTATTTCAAAAATATATTTTAGAATTTAGAAAATATACAATTTAAAAAAAACACTATCTATTTTATAAGACATCTTATTTATATAAACATATGCATATTTTCATGCTTGTTAATTCTGAATTTAGACATTTTATGAGCTTTATTCTACTCCACTTCTTTCCCGCCACATTAATATTTACTTTTTTTTTTACACAGGATACAATTTTTGGCAATATAGAAATACTTCATTTAATGTTGAATTTGCTTTGCTTTTTTTCAAACAAAGCTTAATACTCCAATCTTTTTTTTTAATTATCTGAGTGAGAATGTGTAGTTTTCTATATGATATTATTAGGGTTGCGTCCCTAATATCTGATATAAAAAAGGCGCTGTGATGGAAGGAGTACTCAGGGGTCAGAAAAAAACTAAAACCTTCCCACAAATGAAATCTAAAAATTTAATTGAATTTTAGGCTATCTATTTTTGACGCATTTGAAAACATTTGGATGGTATTAGCTGGGTTATTTTATTTTTAGTTATAACCTTATTATGGTTTTAAGCTATTTTACTACAGCCTACTAACCCCTTTGAATACAGATAAAATATATAACAAAATCATTTATCCATCCCTATTAACTAAACATGCCTTTTACCTTTTGCTTTTTATCAAGCTTGTCCATGGTCTTGCCATGTTTCTCAGTAATCTCCTCAGTCTGAGACACAGAACCGGTCTGGACCTCTGAAATTAAACATTTTTTTTATAATAAGGGTAACTACAAAAGATTTCGATAAACATTTTGCCTTTAAAGTCACTAAAGAGCTGTCCAGTATAAGAAACTTTACAAAGTCTTCCAATTTTGTCCCATATTTAAGTGAATAGCTTTGAATTTAATCATACACTCATTCAAATATCCTATTACTTTTCTATTAATCTTCGCCCCTAGCCACTAGGGCGAAGCCCAAAGAGGTATTGGAAAGTAAAAAATTGTTAAAAACCTTCACTGTAAAAAAGAACCATATCGGTTCAGCGGTTAGTGAGACCCTTCGCTACAGACAAAAAAAGCTTACTACTTTATATAAAAGGAAGGATATGGTCTACTTAATAAATAATAAAAATTTTGATAGGCGATGGAGATTATTAAGCAATTAAGCATCCCTGAAAAGTAAAACTAAACGTTTCTCATACCTCTGGTGGCGGCTGACAGCTGTTCATTAGTGAACTCCATCAGGGGGACCAAATCGTCTGTGTACTACAAAAAATAATTTTGATTGAAAGAATTTTGTCTTATTTTCTGATTTCTATTAAAAAGATTTGAATAACATTTTAAAAGAACTTTAACATTATCATAAAAAGCGTTTCTATAATCAGTGTCGGTCGGTCTGAACGTCCGTAGGACGTTTGTTTGTCCTTTGGATATGTTTATAATCTGGGGGGAGGGGGGATCCACCCCCTATCAATAAAATAATAATAACACATTGCTCGTACACACTAATAAAAATTATTCATTGTTTCAAAACATCCTTTATTGTACGGAGTCATAGAATTTTAAGGATTATTGAATTTTCTATAATGGACTAAAAAATAATGAGATTATATAAGCTTTTGGTCTTTCACAAGATTAAAGAATTACCTCGTAAGCCTTCCACAACATATCGGTGACCAATTTTGTCTCATTGATTCTAGGCATAAGTCCCTCAAATCTAAGAAAAAATCATTCCTAATAAATTTTTTTTATATTAGTAAATAAAGATATTTTAAAGTAATTATAAAATATAATTAAGTCTAATATAAGTTTTTAGTATTGTAGGTTTCATGACATCGCCTCTTAAGGGACGTTTCGACGTATTTTCACAGTAGCTTTTGATATGTTATTTTAGGTTAGGTAAATGTTAATGATTGCCGAAGCAATAAATTAATAAACAAAATAAACCCTTTAACCCCTTTTTAAACAAGTTTAAATTTATGATTTTCCATAAATGTCTGGCTAGTTAAGAAAAAGAAATATTTTTACATAAAATGTCCCTAAGCTGATGTGTAATAATTTCCGCACATGAATCACATTCTATATTTTGATTAAAAATTGCAGATCATTATGTCAGTTCAGACTACCCCTCACCAACTTCCTTTCTATTTTGTACCAGCTGATACGCCCCTAGAGGCCACTAGGGCTGGGGCACTTTCAATTTTACTTATGTCAGATCATACTACCCCTCACCAACTTCCTTTCTATTTTGTAACAGCTGATACGCCACTAGAGGCCACTAGGGATGGGGCACTTTCAATTTTAGTTTTAAAAACGAAATGTGAATACCAGTTTTTGGAGGGAAGGGGCTTAAATTTCTCAAATTATTATTAAAACCCCCTGGACATATAAGAAGTTTAACAATAAAGGAGAACCAAAACGGTTATGCGGTTTAAGAGATCTTTTGCTACTCAGACATGAAGGATATAAATTGCTATTGTGATACTTATACTGATTTAATTATAAGCGGGATTCTAGGACCAACCCTGAAATTATAATCCCCATAAAAATATTTTAAAACACATCAAGTGTAGATGGGGGGGGGGGGGGGAGAAGGTAGTAGTCGATTAATTTTAACAAGGATGACAATTTTTTTTTTGTGAAAACGAGACTTTTTTGTTTATTTATTAATAAATACAAAAATATTCAACATGATAAATGTAGGAATGATTGAAATGTCCTATTGATTTTAAAACTTACATGAAGATATCTGTATCAATAAGATTTATCTCTTAACTCTATGCCAGAAAGTTCGTGCTTTTTCAAAAACAATGTCTATCATTGACCTACGTTTTTAAATTGGTTATTCATAAGAATCTATACATGGGTTGTTATAGAGTAGTTTTGCTACTAAACACTTATCAAATAAGAAGGTCAAGCATATTAAGAAAGTGAGGTAAAACTAGGGGTAAAGGGATACAACAATGAAAATTTAATATAATAATCTTTATATTTTTAAATAGCCCAAATAAATATAAAATAACTAATTTATTGATAATCGTAATTTCTCCTTCCATTGCTTAAATAATCACTTTATCTATAATCATTTTGCAACTATGGACGTTAAATTTATTCTCCACCCAAAAATGACATACAAAATGTCTTTTAATTAACTTTATTTTATTGGGAGAACAACTTTGTGTAAATTATACACTTTCAACTATCTTTAAGCTACCAAAGGCATAAACTAAATCATACAGTTTCGGAGATAAATTTGAAGATTTAGTCCATTGTCCTATTCCTTATTCTCTAGATAAAACAATGCTTTAATTTCTTTTGTATTAGGCACCAGTATTTTCCATTTCCAAAAAAAAAAAGAAAATAGCTAGCAAGAATTTTAAAGTTATTCTAAAATGCATATATCATTGATATGCTCAACCTGTTACAAACAAACCTGTTACATACATTATGATAAGTATAGAAGAGTTCGCTTCAAAAAGAGTAAAAGAAAATTAAATGCAATGTAACTTTTTAAAGTTGTTTTTTTGTAAAAACACATAGAATTCTTCTACTTTACTAGACCGTCAACCCATAACTAATTGAATGTAAGGTGAGGTGTGTCTATAATACCGCAAAATAAAATAATGTGAATTGCATAATTTAACATAATATGCAACCCTTTTCTTTGTTTTGTTTTATATTGTTACTAGGTGCTACGCACCTAAAAGCCTCTAGGAGCAGGTTTCCCACTACCCTCATTTTCAATTAGAGTTTTAAAAAGAAAAAGTAAAAATTAAATTTTTACTTTTTAGTGGGGGTTATTTTTTTTTGTTAAAAACCTTCCCTGGACCTATAAGGAGCTTTACTGTGAAGGAGAACCACATCAATTCAGGGGTTTGTGAAATCCTTTACCACAGACAAAAAAGCTTAATAGTTTATAAAATAGAATTGTCATTTTAAAATAAAAAAATACAATTATATGAGCTTTTCAAAAACAAAAGAAAAGCTCAACACAGGAATACTTTTCTTAAGACCTTGAATTTTTAATAGCAAATTAAATAATAAATAACCAAATAATAAAAGTTGAATAATACCTTGTAAAGATTTTTCTAAGATTTTCATCTTCTTGGGAGTTCTAAATAATAAAAACTGCATTAATTCATTGTCAAAATAAGATTACATTTTAAATTATTCTTCATTTAAAATGTAATCAATTTTAAGAATGGGATATAATAGGGCAAGAGTAAAAAGTTTTAAGTTTGAATTTTAAAAATTATTGTTTGTTATGGTACCTTAAAAAATTTTCTTTCAACATTAAATTTTTAAGTTTAAGTTTAAAATATGTTTTAAAGTCAACATTACAAAAAATGACAACATAACTTTTTAGGTTTAAATGAGTTTAAAGTTCTAAATGCACTTTCAAGACAAAACAAAACCATATTTTTTCATTTATTAAATAATTAGGTAGAAGTATTTCTGTTATGTCTAAATACAAGAAAATAAATATGTTATTATCAATTTTTACTTGTGTACCACATGCAAATTAAAAATAAATTACAATTTTATTTTAAAAGGGACAATTCTACGAAATGCATTTAAAGAGATACTGTACATCAAGTATATAATATGATATATCAAGTTTAGTTTGAAGACACAAATCACAAACTAGATAATTCAAAAATTTAAGTTATTTCAAATATATATATGCCTTATAAATGTAAGTATTTTTTTAGATAGATAAAAAAATATTAAATGAATTTCATAGAATCATCCTTTTATAAATTTCATTACAAATTAACAATTTTTATTTACAAAATAATTCTTTTATATGTGTTTCATATCAAACATTTTAATATTTGAAACAAAATTTTAGATATTTATATTATGTGTTCATTTCAGATACCTAAAACACAAAATTATTAACATGTCTAAATACCAAACAAAATCATAAAAGCAACTTTCATAAAAATTAACTTTTTGAATAATAAAATCATGCATTTATGAAAGTAGCCTTTTACAGAAATGAAGGCAAAAACTGAAATCAACTAATTAATGGGTATAGAAAAAAAAATAATATTGCGCAGTTGGAACCAGCTTCAAACATGCATGAGGGCCAATTTAAGGTATTATGTGATTTCTTTTAATTGAAAGTTTCAGATTGGAAAACAGTGGAAATTTTGTAGTGCCAAAATTAGGATAGTTATAATAATAAAGATATGCTAGAAGAAATGTTTCTTAATAACTTCTTGAAAACAAAAGAAGATCATTAAGCAATAAGCCAAAAGCTTAGGACCATTCTAAAATGGGGAGTTTCTATTTATGAATTACCTATTCATCCTACATTCTAAATTAATGGGACTATTCTGAACCAGATAAAGAAAAGAGTTAAAAGGGAAGCATGCCAGTAGAGAGTTTAGGACCATTCCTAAATTACAAGGCAAACATTCTAACAAATACAATTAAACAGGTTGGGACCATTCAGAAATAGATGAATAGAATTAACTAGGGGGCATTCAAAACTGGCATAGGACCATTCCTAAATATTGGGGTAAGGACCATTCCTAGGTTGTATTGTTTGTGTAACCTTTTTGCTGTGATGGATCTCCTGTCCTTCTGCCTGCATCTAAAGGTGAAGTAATTAGACATTATGTTGCAGTTTAAAA
The DNA here is from genome assembly GCF_053477335.1 of Acartia tonsa. Lineage (NCBI taxonomy): Eukaryota > Metazoa > Arthropoda > Copepoda > Calanoida > Acartiidae > Acartia > Acartia tonsa. The sequence goes on along the minus strand of NC_137273.1, from coordinate 38,977,371 downwards.
GATAGATTGAAGAAAATTTGTATATGACAACATAATTTTTAAACCTGTGTAATGCAGATCCTATTTGACTAGGTTTCAAGTGAATTATCAATAAATCAACAGCCAATTAAAATTGTAAATGTGAGAGATCTAAAATATCAAAGTTATTTGATTTATCCCATAATTGTGTCTATTTCAATAATTGTTCATAATAAAGTTGGCTTTGACTTTATTAATTACTTGTCTTTGCAACAAAACTTTTGGACAAATTGGCCTTTCTATCATAAAATTAACTTCAATCTATCTATTATTGTGTTACAATAGGCAATAAAATTATCTGTACTGTATTGTAAATTGTGATGTCGTTGTCATTAAGTATTTAAATTTTTATCAATATGTTTTTTACTAAACGTATTTTATGACAGTTTGACTTTGTCAAAGCATTTGTCATTGTATTTTTTATGTAAAAGGGACTAAAAATTAAATTAAAGGTAAGCAGTTTGGCAACTGAGAGTAAAAAAAGATTTTTTTTTCCATTGCTAAAATTATAATGATATAGATTTCAAATTTAAATGTTTAATTCCCTTTTGAAAGATCTTAATGACTAAGAATAAAAAGATTTATTGTATAGATTATATCAATCGTATATTTTTTTCTTTTCCTATCTGCGTACAATTGCTTTTGAATTATTGGTAAGGGTTTACAGAATTTTAAAAATATAAACTTCTAGAAGTTGCCAAACTCTTTACACTTTATATTTATAGATAGTCTCCTTTTTTGTTTTAGCCTAAAAAAAATAAGATTAAACCGAAAGTTTTAAGCGTATAATTTTATTATTAACAAATAAGCATATCATAAGCTTTTTTATATAAATAAGCATGGTAGGTTACTTATTTTTGTGGAAGTATGCTATTGTAATTCAAGCTGGGAATTAATATATACATACTTATTGGACAAATACGTACATCAACCTAAATAGTTAAATATTCAATTCAAAATCAGGACAATTTAAGTCATAAGTAGCGCAGTCTTTATAGAACAATGTATTGATGAATATAAACAATAAACATAGCCTTATATAAAAGTAACAGGATGTCTGTGTTTGTCCGTCTGTGTGTACCGAAGGATCTTACTAACCTCCGAATCGATATGGTTCTCCTTTACAATGTGGCTTCAAGTTTACATTAGATGACTCTCCCCCCCCCCCTCCCCCCAAAAACTAAGATTTAAATGGGGATCTATATAAGGGATGAATTATGCTCTGCATTGTAAAAAGTACTATTACGGACGGAGTAACAAACGGACGTACGGCAATACCCTAATTATTGCTACAATTGAGATAAATTTAATATTTTTTTTGTTTGAAACATGAAAAACATGAATAAAATAAAAATTATAAATTATTTTCAAAAGTGCTTCTAATAAAGTACAAATATAATTTACATATATCTATATGGTATAGTTATTAAGTGCACTACCTTCTTCTAATAATATTGTGTATTATTGATATACCTATGAATATAACTTGTTTATAAAAAAAAATTCAGTGCTAAAGTAGTAAAAAATTAATGTAGCATTGTCTACATTTTTTACAGTTTTTTTTTCAAGGCTGAAAAAGATATTACATTAACAAGTCTATTCTTTCATAATTATAATTATAATTTAACAGTTAGGTCCTAAAAATAAAAGTAGCGCCGAAATCATCCGGGGTATTGTCGGTTTCGTAACATCTCCTCCTAAGGGGCGTTTCGTTGTATTTTCACCGTAGCTTTTGATAAGTTATTGTAGGTTAGGTAGATGTCAATGATTGCCCAGCAGGGTTAGAGCCCCCCGCAGTGGCTAGAAATAGGAGAAAAGCTACTATGAAAACACGCCCCTTAAGAGGTGATTTCTCGAAACTGACAATACCAATCGTTAGATATCCAAACATATTTAGTTGAACAGTCGGTCAGGCAAATGTACAGGCATATTTTTATTATGATGTATGATGATGTAAAAAAAACAACTTAATGATTTTATCTTGAGAAAAAGTACCTGAAAATTGCTTGATGAAGGTAAATTAATTTTAAAAATGTTTTTTGTCTACCTTACCTAACCGAGGGAGACCAATCATTTCCGTATATTATCACATACGCATATTGTTTTATATTCGCAAAAGACACAATAGGGTAGTAAAGATTTTAAATTGCAATAGTATAACAAAAAGAAAAGGTAATTATAGCAATTGTTTTAAAAATATGCTGTTAGGATAATTTGATTATGCCATAAATGTGCGGAAATGAAGGCCCACCGCCTTCGAGACACAATGGAATTTAAGTAGCTATGTCCTCAGCTCTATGGGCAGAGGGATAAATGGAATATAAATTTAAATAGATAAAATTCTCCCCTCTAATGAGGACGAAACCCAATCTGTACCACTTTTGATTGCTGTGACGTCATATAAATGAGGGAGATAAGAGGAGAAGTGGGAAAGAAATTCCCTAAAAAAGAGATGAAGAATCCCTCATTTTTATTACGTCACAGGAATCAAAAGTGGGGCAAAAATGGTACAGATTGGGCTTTATCTCCAATAAATATAAAAGTATAGTGTTTTCCTTTCAAAAAATGTATCTTAAAAAGCAAGTTTCAAAACTTTTCCATCAATAATGTTAATCAACATAATTTTAATCTTAAATGGGAGTGAATTAATTTATCCTACATTATCCTATCCCTATATATGCCTGACTTTATCGTCATGTAAGAAGTAATTAAGAAGTATTCATAAAGCTTTCTTCCTTTGAACATTCTCTTTTTATACGAGTTTTTAGTACAGATGAGTTCTATAGCTAACGCTGTCCATCTGCTTGTCCAGCTTAGTGGTACTTTAGTCGAAAAAGAGGAGGACCCACCAATTTCAATTTTAAAAACAGAAGTAGAATGATTTTCAGAAGTGTCATTTTTTTATAGACATTTCTCATGAGAGGGTGATGGTACTCTCTCTGAAAAATAGTTATAAACCTTCCCTGGACCTATTAAACGCTCCACTGTAAAGGAGAACAATATCAGTTCTGCGAATAGCAACACACACATTCAAACATATTGTTACTTTTTTTAGGGTACAAGATATTAAAAAATGAACTGAATTGACGGATTGTCATATTGAAAACGGTTCTGGATCGTAAATATCAAGTTCAAAAAAATTATTAAAGTTACAAACTGTCGATTTTTCTGCCACTTATTAATGCTCGGTTAGCGAGCCCTGCTTTGAGACACAACTTATAAAAGTTTCTAGTTGCATACATATCAGGGAGGAAGGGAACATTTGGCTGTTTATTACACTAGTTTTATAACTACGTTTTTTTTTATTAGTTGGCTTATGACTTTGGGGACTTTAATTAAATTTTGCTGATTGGTTTATTAAGTGAAGTGTACAGCAGTTTCAACTACTAATTGTAATATACTAAACAGGTAAATCTTTTATATAATCATTGAAGATGGCTATCTATTTATCGGCAATAGTCTTAAACCTTTAGATCCCTGCATACATAGTCAGATTGTCGTCATACACACAGACTAAATCAATATGTCATTTCTTACTCCCTCTCACCAACAGGGATATAGATATATAAAGAAAAACCTCAAAACTTTCAACTTAAAAACAATTACATTATTTTGTAAGTCTGAGTTATTTTTTCTTTTATTAATAGTTACTTAAATTTTTACTGTTTTGAAAATATATATTATTAAATATGCTTCAAAAGTAAAGAAAGATTTAAAATTAAATTTTAAACAATCAAAAAATTGTATTCTCGTTTCTAAAATTTAAATTTTTAATGCATAACTGTTGGATATCATAACTACTCAAACATTATCTAAATAGTTCTTAATAACTTCAGGTTCATATTGTGTCAGTTATGACAACTTTTTCTAATACCTCAGGGACGATATTAAGAAATAAAATTGTATTTAAACATAAATATAGCCTAAAAACTAAAAAAATATCTCTCGTTTTGAACATATATATCTAGCTCTCCAGATGGGATCAAAAAACCTGGCTGTGTTTTTAGTAACATAATAAAATTATATTTTATATAATTCTTTTCTTAATAAATGTATTAAATTAATCCTTTTGTAGTTTGGTAGCTACTCTATAATTAGGGTCTGTTTGTCTGTATGAGATGGCTATAAAAAAATAGAAGCATACTTTATTAAAATGTACATTCATCAGTTTTCGGTGCTTGCAGTTTTTTAATATTATTTCTAGATGTCTAATTAAAAAAAAAAACATTATACCGTGAGGAGTTCTAGATATGTAAATCTTTTTACTAACAGAAAAATCTCATCAAGGTATTATTGTAAGATAAAAATTTGAGTTAAATTCTTGTTAAAATATTACTAAAGTACTTAAAAAGTTGCAAAAGTAATAATTCTTTTTGAAGCTTAAAACAATGAAGTAGAATGTTACCTAAGTGACTTTCAAGAAAACTTTTTAAATTTTACATAATTCTTTTTTTAAAGTACAAACCAACAAGAATAGAAAGGATTTATCTCTTAATTTTTTGTTATTTGTTTTATTCTAATTCTTAAAAGGTAGAACAGCGAGGAAGGGGACTTTAGACTGAAAATAACACTGGTACCGAACTTTTCACAAATAATTTTAGTCTACAAAAATAGTAATTTACTTATCATCAATGGGGATGTACATCAATTAATCAATCATTGTCTTATCCCTTAAGATCCCTGGGTAGAAGTTATTGGGAATTGTTTGGTCCTTAAGATCTCACAACTAGACTATAGGCAGGTTACACTTTTTGGTGTGAATTATATTCACTATACCTTAACAATATTATTTTTAAAATCTTTTTAATCAATTAGAATTAGTATTTATTAAAGAGGACAACTAATGCAAATATTTAATCCCTAAAATTTCTGAAAAAAAACGTGAAGCTTGACGCAATCATGTGTAACCGCATAGCTCAGATTTAGCTTACAAACAAAAGATTTTACTCACAGCAAAAATCTTTGTTAAGGGTGTTTTTGCTTTATGACTATCAAAGCTCATGTCGAATATAGAGAAATTCGCTGACAAAAAGGCAATAATAAAATACTTTGAGAACTTCTATTAATTTTTTTTCTCATACAGGTAGTGTCAAAAGTTCAAAACATTTCCTCTAATAATTTAAATCTTTATTTGGGATGTACATAAAAAAATATATCGTCCATTGTTGTATCTTTTAAAATCTTTGAATAAATTTATAAACTCTGGATGCAGGATAGGTTAGTGGACTGTAATTATGACTAAAAATTTAAATAGTTGACATATCCTTGTATCCCTGAAAAGCTAAGTCTTAGCGTAAGGAATTTTTTTTTCAACACGACACAAATTATCCAACAATTTTGCAACAATATGCTGCGTAGTGTGCCAATGTTTTAGCCAATAAACAGGCGAAACTTATTTATATGTACATTGTACATTCAATCATAAAATAAACAAGGATGACAACATCCATAAGTAGCGAAGCACAAAAAATCGTCGATGGTAATACGTACAGGTAGATTTAAAAGGTTTTTACTAAAATCAAGAATAGATTTATTGGATAAAATAAACATGAAACCTTGTTTTATTTTGCATGATGACGATGGTCAAAGTAAATTATATCAAAGATGCTCATAACAATGGGAAAAATTATTTTGATACTAATATCCCATAAAAGTTTGAAAATTGCATCAAAATAAACAAAGATATGGGGAAATATGTAAAACATATAAAAATAGCCAAAAACCTGATAAAAGGGAGTCTGGCCGTCATTGTTGTTTTATTAAAATGACAAAAAATTTAATTTTTAAATCCTTAACTTAAAAAAATTGGAAAATCGGAACATATACACTTAAGATATGGAAAAAAGTGTTAAATGTATAAAAATAGCGTAAAACCTGCCAAAAAGGCAGTCTGGCCGTCATGGTTATTTTGTTTAAAAGACGGGAACTGACGGACTGACTGACTGACTGACGGACTGACTGACGGACGGACAAAGTGAATTATAGAGTAGCTTCGCTACTAGAAAAATATAGTTGTCTACCTTTGGGTTTGCCTACAACAGATTATATCTACAACAGCTATATGTAATTGTTGTCAATAAGGAAAATATTTTTTTTTACTTTTTGCTAATTTTACGATAGTCTATAATATTGTCACACCCACTAACAGCAAGTTAGACTGTATATAATGGAATTGTTTGAGTCAGTTGAGATACAATTTTAATAATCTATGTTGACTCTATAGTATTTGATAATAGTTATTTCTGGCTTCGTATTAAAGATAGCTTACCGCGGATATAAAATGTACAATCATAAGAATAAATCCATTTATTAGCCCAAAGATGCCGAAGGGCTAGAATAAATGGTTTCAATCTCATGATTGTACAATTTTATATTTGTAGAAAACTGAATACAATACGATGGCTGAAAACCTGTTCTAATTCACCGGATATAAATCAGTTTCGTAGCTATACGGGAATAGTTATTTATCATATTTTAGTAATAATAGCTGAAGTAATCAAAAATTATTACTTAAATTATTGATCCACTTTATAGAGGCATTCTAAAATTAAAATACATATCGTATTTTGTTGATTAAATATCACCCCTAAAGTAAACAAAAATTAAGCTTTTATTGCATACTACTTTACTGTTATATCTTTCTCACTGAAAGACCTTAAAAATATCCTTTTTTTTAAATCGACCTTTCTTTGATATACAATACTCTTATGTCTTTAGATATTACAATCTTCTAAAGCAAGTAAGGTTAAATTTTGAAAATAATTTAAACGTTAATAACAAATAAAATCTTTAAAATTGGTAATTTAAATTAAATAAGAATTTTTCTTTCGTAGGTAAAAATAAGATATTTCTTAGTTTTTACAGCATAATATTGTCCTTAAACATAAAAAAAAATTAAAAAAGAATTAATACAGGTTGTCACAAAATGAATATTTTTACAGGCGGATAAATGTTAAGCAAAATTGTTTTCCTTTTGTTAAAATTTTTCTTTTTTTTATTTTTCTCTCTGCATGACCTAACTCTTGCTAATGACAACAAAGCAAGCCAAAATAGATGTGTTAGCATTTTTAACATCAAAGCTTTTCTACTTTTAGAATATGTTCGTCCGTCTGGCCGTAACAAAAAGCTTTAGACCTTGTTTTTAGCTTATTCCAACAACGAAATTAATTTTGAAAAACAATTACGAAACCTCTAAATGTTTTTCAGCTGTCGTTGGGGAGCAATACATAGAAATATTGATGACCTTTAAATCTGCCCTCAAATATTATTTTAGATTTATTTCGCTTGTTGGCTATACCTTATTCATGCCTTGATTTAGGTATCTAGAATCTTTCTATATCTAAAACTTTGCATGATATATCCAGTAACGGTTAGGTATGATTCGAAAGTGTAGCATTTCTATAGTAATAAGCCAAAAAGCAGTACGTCCATTTTTAGCATGTTAAAACTTTAGCTTTCTAATTTTAGGAGCTTTGCTTATATTGAATCTTGTTAAAAAAACTTGTTTAGCTTAAAACTTTGAATAGAATGTTGCTAAAAATATTCTTTAAAAAGACAAAGGGTTGAAAAAAGAAAACAGTTTAATGGAATTGTTTTGAGTTAGGCCCAAGAAAATTGCGAAAACAAAGATATTAGCGCATAAGCTTCTCTATAGCTCATTTTTTGTTGCCTTTTTAAAGTTTTATTTCAAAGAAAGAAAGTATGTAAGAAATAGAATAAAAATTGACAAAAACTGTATAGCCATACAAAATTGACATATTCACTATCATTGCTGACACATAATCGTTATGACTTGATTTTTATTAAGATCATTGACATCATTTATATATATATTTTGCATTAGGTAAACTACATACTATTTTTATAGCGCTATGAATATATAATGTTCATTATTAAATCCATACGAGTTAATATGACATAAATTTACACTTAGGGATGCATGTTGTCATCCTTGTTAAGCAAAAACAGTTTCATTACGCCCTGCTTGACTTTGTCTTTTGGGTTTGACTGCATTTAAAAAATTGAGAATGGAAAAAGTTTGCAGTGATTTTCTCAAAAATATTTGCCTTGTAATGTTATTTTTACGTTGCTAACGCTGCACATTAGGGGGCAAATCCTTATTAGGATTAGGGGCGTAACCGCTAGTAAATAAACTATAGGATCTAGTTATTTACTACCTTTATTTATTCTCAAATAAGATAAATTTTGGGTTTTTGGATAAAGTAAGAAATTTACATCTTTAGGATAGTCTAAAGGTCTAAAGGTTATTTAAATATCACATTATATAAGATAAATATAAATAACAGCTTTCAATGTTTCTAAACTAATGAAATAGGTAAGATATTGATATAAGATTAAAGATTGAGCTTGAATTAATTATAATATGTTATTAAATAAATCTTTATAAAGAGCAATGGGTGTTAGGTTTCTCTTTCTAAAAATTTAAACATGAATTTCTAATTTGATAAATTGAGAAATAACAATATTTGTAAATAATTGTACACTATAAATTATTATTTGCCTCACACAGTGCAATGTTAAAGTTACACAATGAAAAACATTTTCCAGTTCTAGGTATTTTTAGCCTTAAATACTATGATCATTTACAATGCCTATATTTTATATTTTTTTCATATTGCGTAACTTTCCCATTAGTTACACTAGTTACACTAAAAATAGCTTTAAACTCATAACCTATGTATAAGATGCTACACTGTAAAGGAGACCAATATCGGGTTAGCGGTTAGCGAGATCTTCTGGTGCAAAGAAACAGACACATATCCTGTTACTTTTATATAAGGATAAACGGGTTTTAAAACTATCTTGATTTATTTAATCTCTCAGTAAAAATGTCATATTAAGTTTATTAATACCTTTGTACATTTTGAAAATTATTTTGAGGTATAGTTTTATTTTTGACGGACAAGCATATGAAACTTATCTTGACCAAGTCGTTTCACAAATTAAAGCCAGTTTTTACTTAAAAAAATTATTTCATTTTTGATAAAAAAAGAATAGTAAAGTGCTATACTGAGCAAAAAGATAAGTGTTTAGATAAATAAATAAACATTGCATAGTAAGTAATAACTTAATAGTTTAACAATTTTATGGCATCATTATAAATTTTAAAAAAATATATATTTAAAATTAGGCAAGTAGCTTTGTCATACAGGCGCAAGGAGATAGTTAAAAACTAGATACACCTATATGGGTGGGTTGTCTGTTTTGTCCCTTGATGCCTGATATTTTATCTTTTGTGCCTCGCACGCTCTGCTCGCAAGATAATCAGCCAATTGACAAATTCTTGTTAGCCTCGAATCTTAAGCAGTTGGGCCTTAAAATAGGCTACAGTGTACTAAAGCAGAAATTATCCAGCTTTTTTTATATGTAATGGTTAAAAATTTCAATTAGCATTTAATATACGTTAAATAGTCTCAAATTTACCTATACATTATGACCAAAAAGATCTTTCTGCAATAATGCGTTGTTTAATGTATCAGTAGTCCCATATCAATATAATAACAGCACAAAAGAATATTTTATGGTCATTAGTTTTTTGTTTGTCATGTTTATGAGTATAAAAAAGATAGGAAAATTTAGATAAATTAATGTTCAATTTCGGTGTTTGTGAACATTTTATCAGTCATCTTTTAAGTTTAAATCCTTAACAAACATTTTATATTATATACTTTCTTTATGCTCTCTGATATACTATCTAACTCAAATCCCATACCGCCACTTTTAAATTTCTAAAACTTTTTTTGAAAGGAAAATACTAAATAGGAAATTTCCAAATTATATTCAAAGTTAAAAGAATACATAGTCAAAAATAAATAAAAAATGTAGAATTGTAAAGAAGAATATTATTATTTGAATAGGGGCTTTCACAAAAAAGTTGATATCGAGCACTGAAGCTCTTCTATCTTTGAAACAAATTGCAAGTATGGGAAAGATATTTTTTCACGTATACTCATTTAATATATTATGCTACGATAAAATATGACCTAAGTACTAAAAATATGAAATAAGATTTTAAAGATCATACATAAACAATTACAATATAATGTGCAAAAGTATCACAGCATAAAAAACCGACAAGATTTCATAAAAAAGAACAAGAAACTGTCATATAGTAATACAATATAATTTTAACTTAAATAAACAAATATATAGACAAACATACCCATCTATCCTTGTTATATAGAAGCTGCGCTAATTAAAATACATTATAACATTGTCCTTTTGCGATTCTGTTTATAAAATATTAAACATTTCAGACAAAGCTTTAATATAAATACATAACAATAAGCTATAAACATTTGCTATTTATATATATCTATCCATCTGACTATCTTTCTAGCTATCTATTGTCTATCCTACCTTCTTTTCTTCAGCCAGAAGATCCTTGGTGCTAGACAACCAGTCTCTAACTTCTTGTCTTTCCAGGTTCTTGATAATATTCTAAAAACAAATCAAATTAAATTTTGGAAGATTTTAATTGAAAAATTTCAAAGATTTTTAAAGAATTAAAAAATACAATAATTAGCCTAGTAAAGATGTGTGTTTGTACGTTTTTCCAATGATATCTCGGAAACCTCTGGACATTAGGCTGAATTTTCAGAGAATCCTTATTTAAATTTAGGGCAGGTTTTAGGCTATTTGAAACAACGATTGGAGTTATTTCTTTAATAGGTATAGCCAATGATTACCAAGCCAATCAAACCCACCTTTTTTTAGATTTTCTAACCCTGCGAGACTCTATTCCAACGAGATTTTATCCTTGCGAAGCCTTTACTACCTTTACTTAACCTAACCTAACCCATAAGAAATGTGCGTGTTTTTTCTTTAAAAAGTTTGTTTCTTGTCCCGATGCAATATGAGGAAAACCGCCCCTCGATTTGTAGAGTAGCTCCGCCACTAAAACAAGAACCTGTTTGACCAGTAAGTGTTAATATCTTTCAAGTTATTTCATTTTTTCTTATTCTGTTTCTATAAGAAAGCTTAAAAAGACAATGCTGTTTATTTTTTATCTAAGCAGTTAAACGGCAATCATTTGTACAGTCTTTTGCTTTTTGGAGCATAGCTACTCTTTATATTTTAAAAATATTTACACCCGTTCGTCTTTTTGTGTTGAAAAATTTGCAAATGAACCATTTCAAAAATAAAATCGACGTAAAATTTCATAAAAGCTAATTTTCTCTTATAAATCATACTATTAGGTATGGAATGCATACTGGCCTGCCATTGGTAATATAGTGTGTGTGTCGACCTATCATTAGACATTTTGTATTGTATGACGTCATTTGTTAAAGGCATTATAAAGAGCTTCCGATTTAGTATGTTGTTTTTATTATTTCTGTGCTACTTGTGGACATCAATGTCCTTGATTTTTTAAAGGAATTTATTCAATGTTTTTGCATTGTTGCAATAAAGGAATTTCAGGGATAGAAACATGGCACTTCAAAAAAACTATTTTGTTTGTTTATTCGCATATGAAAAACAAACATAATTTTAAATGATTATAATGGATTTTTGACTAGCTTATAAGTAGTACGTTTTTTCATCTGAAGCTTAGGATCTCAGAAATTGATGCTCTGAATTGATTGTAGTTTTCATAAATTTTTCTTACAGAAAAGTCTAGAACAAAATTATTTTCTTCAGATGTAGTATCCCTTATCAAAGATAATTTAAATTGGAAAAAAATTTAGCCTTAATACATCGACAAAAAGAGAGGGGGATAGATTAACTGAAGAACAACTATTTTTCTAAAACTTTATATGTGTGTCCAGTAAGATATAGCAAACTATTGATAAACGTGATAGATAACTTCAATACTTCTATCCCCCACAAATTTTTTTTTTTATAAACAAAACATGTATTGAAGCCTTAATGTACTTTCTCTAGAGACTAGAGGCGAAAACACAAGTAAGAAATACCTAGAACGCAATTACTATAATGATATTTACAGTTACTAAGTCAATTTTCAAAAATTCTTAGAAAAGCTAAGCCTAACATTGCTTCCTTAGAAATTTTTTATGCTCATAGAAATTTAAAAAAACATTTTTTGAATATTTAGTGCATTTCACAAAATAAACAAAATAAAAAAAAACCATTTTCATTTAAAAATTGATCATAAATGTCATATTTATATAAGCGTACTATTGTCAAAAAAAATTACCATTGATAAAACAAGAACGAATACGTCACTTTTAAAGAGAGAGAGAGAGTGTGAGAGAGTAAAAAATAACAAGTATAACAATTATCAACATCCAAAAGCAGCAAAGCACAAAAAATGGACTAACAGCCATATATTGTTATTGTTATTGCGCTTATGTTCAGTTGTCATAAATGAAAAATAAATTGATTGAAAACCTCTCACATTTGTCTGACCAACAAACCAACTGGATGCTCCAAGTAAAGAGAATCTTCAAAAAAAATTCAGTTGTCTATTTGAAATAGCAATAGATAATTTCACGCCCACATTTATAATTCAAGTTTTATAATGATTTATCTAGGAAGGTAACATGCTGTAACAGATACAATTAATCAGAGAATCGCTTTGCTAATTAAAATATAGCTGTGTATATTTCTATCTATCTATCTGTGTATATTTCTATCTATCTATATGTGTGTATTTCTATCTATCTATATGTGTATATTTTTTATCTATCTATCTGTGTACATTTCTATCTATCTATCTGTGTATATTTTTTATCTATCTATCTGTGTACATTTCTATCTATCTATCTGAGTACATTTCTAACTGTCTATATGTGTATATTTTTTATCTATCTATCTGTGTACATTTCTATCTATCTATCTGTGTATATTTCTATCTATCTATCTGTGTATTTTTCTATCTATCTATCTGTGTATCTATCCATCTTTCTATCTGTGTATCTATCTATCTATCTGTGTATATTTCTATCTATCTATCTATCCTCACCTGGAAGTTATCCTTGATCCTCTTGAATTCCTTGGAGGTGTAGATTTTGTCGGCATTGACCTAAACAAACATCATATAAAGGGTGTTAAAAAAAACCGATCGCTTCACTCTTTCAATATAAACCATACAGTTTTGGTCAAAAACTAATAAAAAATGACCCAAATAATGTCCATACAATGACAATGAGAAAACATTATTAAATTTTGAATTCTACTCACCTCTACTGAGCACTACAGCTCGATTCCTAGCCCTTGTGGAGAATTTTTCCTTACATGGAGAGTGTATATTTTATTACAAATTTTTACAGTTTTGTCTTTTTTTAAAAAGAATAAACTGTCAAAAGTACTTGAAATCCTGTATATAGACCCCATATAATGTATAGAGTTTTTGATGGGGCCTATACAGACCTTTCTATTGACGCCTTAACCAGATTTCTAACTCAATCCTTGCCAATTTGGCATCAATAAGACAGACCCATCAAACATTGAGACATGAAGGTTCTGTCTTTTAAAAAAAAAGAACAAACTGTCTTAAGTACTTAAAATCTTGTTGATAGACCCCATAATGTTTAGAATTGTGAATGGGGCATGACAAGATCTTTCTATAGACACCTTAACCAGGTTTCTAACACAATCTTAGACATTTTGGCATCAAAAAGAAAAATCTGTCAAACATCAAGAACTGGAGAGACCCGTCATGTCTCAATGTTTGATGGGTCTGTCTTTTTTATGCCAAATTGGCTAGGATTGAGTTATAAACCTGGTTAAGGTGTCTATAGAAAGGTCTTTACATGCCCCATACAAAACTCTGAACATTATGGGGTATATCTACAAGATTTCTAATATTTAAGACGATTTGTTGATTTTTAATCTCCACGTAAGGAAAAATTCTCCACAAGGGCTAGGACTCGAGCTGTAGTGCTCAGGAGAGGTAACTAGAAATCAAAATCAATAATGTTTTCTAATTGTCATTGCTTAGACATGATTTGGGTCCTTTTTTGTTAGCTTTTGACCAAAATTGTAAGGTTTATATTGAAAAGTGTGAAGCGATCGTTTTTTTTTAACACCCTTTAACTATGAAACCATCCTCTTAGTGAGGTGTAGCAGTGTGAGCATTAGAGCAAAACAATAGAGGGGAAAGGGGATAAATAACGATAATTCCCATTCCCATGGACCCTGTGCCGACTTTCAATTGAGTCTTTGAAAATCGACGAATAGCGTTGGGAATATTAACATAGCCAAGTTGCAACAAATGAGCAGAATGCAATTTGCTAGCAGACGAAAAATTATTATTATTATAATAATAATAATTATTGTAACCTTGACTTTAGAGTCGCAATCGATAATAATTTCGAATGCGATCGTATAACATGAAAAATAGGCGTACAAAGTGATAATACAAATTTGTCTTGGAGAAATAAAGAAAACATATTAAGTTTGGTTTTGACAAACTCAAAAAAGGGAAAAAAATAAATGTACTTGTATTCAAGTAAAATCTAATTATAGATATTGTTTCTTTAAAAATGTCCACTTAATAAATGAAGAATAATGGGTTTAAAATATGTCTATGCGAATACAAAACTATTGCAAATAAGGATTCAATTAAATTTTATAAATTTTGCATCAATAAGGCGACGTAAAAAATACATTTGCCGTTAAAATGAAAAGAAAACCACCTTTATAAAAATTCTTTTAATTAATACCTATTGTATATTTGATTGCTGTTTCAAATTTTGGTAAAAATTAAGAAACATAAAATATCTTATAGATATTTGGGTGTGTATCCAGTTCCGCATCTGTTTCTCATTAGCATTGCACAAGAAATACACATAAAAAATACAAAGTAGAACGATGTCTGTCCGTCTGTCTGTCTGTCTGTCTGTCCGTCCGTCCCTTAAGATCTCGGTAACCGCTGAACCGATCGGATTCTACTCTTTAGGGAATATACCTACTGGTCCTGTGGTGGTTTTAGGCTATTTTCTTGGGGGGCGGGACACCCCCAACCCCCCAAAAAACAAAAAATCCCCCCCCCTTTTTTTTTTAGGGGATTTCCTTGGTCCTTTTACGTAAATTTTTTTTTCACCTCTTTGGGCAAAGCCCCTAAAGGCTAGGGGCGAAGCCGCTAGTTATTAACAAAGCACAAACTTTTCATTCTACTTTACTTTTCTGTAATAATTATCTACCACCACTTATTGCTGACACATTACAATCTTTCCCGATTTTGTATTACTTTTGCGGAACATGATTCCAGTTACGTCATATTTTTCTTTCCCGAAAAAGGGAAGGGGGAAGAAAAAAAGAGATTGGAGAAAAGGGGGTTTTCCCCATCTCTTTTGAAGAGATTTTCTTCCCCCCTTCCCTTTTTCGGGAAAGAAAAATATGACGTAACTGGAATCATGTTCCGCAAAAGTAATACAAAATCGGGAAAGATTGTAATGTGTCCTTATTGCTTTCCATTGAAGCAGCTTGTAATCCACATAGAAAAATTACGTCATACAATACAGTTGACCAATGATAGGTCAGTATACATTTGGTTAATGTATACTTGCCTATCATTTGTCATTTGTATTGTATTACGTATTTTTTATAGGCTGCTTCCTATTTATTTGCTATTTTGAATTCTTGTAGTCTAACATATTTGCTATTGTGATATTAAGCTGGAATGAATGCACAACAGTTATTTGACCATGTTGTAAGAGAAAGAAAAAAGATAATTTTTCAATATTTTGCACCTTCCATTAGGTTACAGGGATATTACTATGGCAGATAAATCCAATGTCCCTAAAGTTTCCTTCTATATGACATGCATGCATAACATATCAAAACTTGTGGAAAAACTATTTTATTTTTTATTGTCCTAACCCTTTCCTAATGACCAATACAATTTTTTTAGTAATTGACAACTAAGACAATAAGTATTTTAAAAGAAATTTGTATTTTCATCATATGCCGTAATTTTACCTAAAAAGTTAGGTTAGGTTTTTCGAAAAAAGTTTTAAATTAGATGATTGCATCTAAAAAAAATGTTTAAATTTGATGAGAGTTTTCCATAGATTATCATGCATACTTTTTTACTAAAATTTAAAGTGGAGGGACGATTAACCGCCCCCCTCCCTTTTTCCTTAAAGTGCCCCAGAGGCCTCTATGGGCTTAAAAAATTGTGTGAAAGGATTTTTAATGATACTTGTGCAGGAAAAAGGGAAACATAGCAGAGGTTGGTTCTTAAAAAATAAAGCTGAATCGGCTATGGTAGCCAGATCACAATTTTTATTTTACAAATTTATTTATAGATTTAAAATCATAGAATGGCTATTAACATAAAATTTTATTCAGTTTTGATATATTTTTTATATGATTTTTACAAAAACAGTTTTGGTGACCTGGCTACCATAGCTGGTATGCAATGTGATACATCTGCGGAAGTGAAGGCGCACCGCTATTTAGCAATTTTTGAGATACTACTTCACATTGTATCAGCACTGAATTACCTTTCAAAGCCCTGACCTTGAAGATTTGGGATACAGTGATAAGGCAGTGAAGTATAAATTAATCTTCAGCCCTTCCCTTCACTTTTTATTCGTATTATGGATGAAAATGAACTTTATTGGGGGGGGGGGGGTAGGGGGGATTTAATTATAGAAACAAATATATAGACTTATTTTAAATTGGGGCGAAGAAAATTATACATTTTAATGCCCAATCCCTTTATTCACGAGGCTGCAGTAATTTTTCAAGTTTAAAGGCCACAACTTGATGCATTAGTCTGGTGGTGTTATTTGTCTTTGAATTATTAGCTTGTTAGCCCCTTCAAAACTCGATACGTTTAAGGTATACTTTTAGAAATGATATATTAAAAATAACAAAGATGACAATATCCATAAAAGACAATTTTGCATAACATCAAATCACATTAGGGTTAAACCTATACAGTCTAAAAGCTTAAAATCAAAATGTTATTTTTTTAAAAAGAAAAAAAATTAACTATGTGATTAATTTAAACTTTAAAAAATGTAATACCTCTAAAAAAATGATAAAGTCAGACTTGTATGGGTTTTGAATTATGATATTTGGTAGCAGAGTGTTGATATATTACCCTTTTTTTAGGGGGGGAGGGTGGTTAAGATTCTCCCTTAAAAATTTGAAATTTACCTGTTCAATGCTGGCTTCAGCACGGTCCATCAGATCGAAAAATTTCTGTGACCTGAAAATAACAAACTCTTAAAATCATTAATTGAAGGGTCATCCCCATAGGTAGATGCAAAGTTTTAGGTTATGAAAAAATTTATATTTTAAATAAAGAATTTGTAATTGACACAAACAAAAATATGTAACTTTTAAAGAGAAATTACTCTTTAACTGTTCAAAATAAAATATTTAGACCTTTCTTAAAGTAAAAGCACCTTACAAACCTTTTTGTTCTCAATGAAGATAAGACAATAGTTATATTGTCATTTTAAGAATATTTTAAAATTGTCATTATAATCATCGCAGGTACGTATATCTGTCCGTTCATCTGTCCCTATATTTTATGTCAGTCTATCTGTCCATTAGGGTGGGCCCATTTCCCCCTTTTTTTTTAGATTTTACTGTTATCATAAGTTGTGGAAGTCATATATATGTATGATAAGCCCCATTCAAGTTTCAAAAGAGACTTGGCTCTTATGGCTGCCGGCGCGCCGGAGGTATAAAAAGTGCCCTTCCCCTTATAAAACCAAAAATTTAAATCCCTTCAAACACAGGCATGTTGCATATCAGAATGACCGCATTGAAATGCTGATTACGAATCTAAAAACCGTTTTGAAAAATATTGCTCCTAGTTCGAATAAGATCTCATTAAGTACCTAAAAACAGCTGATTTAGTCAAAATTTTTCATTTTGATAGGTTATTTGAAAATCATTTCAGACTGAATCAATATTTTTCAAAACGGTTTTCAGATCTGTAATCAACATTTCAATGCGGTCATTTTGATATGCAACATGCCTGTGTTTGAAGGAATTTCAATTTTTGGTTTTATAAGGGGGCGGGCACATTTTATACCCCCCGCGCGCCCGTTGTTTTTGGATTAAAAAACCTCTTTCAAGTGTTACAGGGTTTTTTATTGGCCCAGTAACCCTTGCCAATGTCTTCTAATGTGAAATTCCAAAATCGACCAACCCTACTGTCCATATGTTTGACCAATGAAAAAAGTTACCTTTCATCAAAGAATCCCTTGATAAAGGGAAGGTTCTCCTGCCAAAATGCCATTGTTCACTTTGTAGAAATAAGCTTAATCTAAAAATCTGAAGAAAAAATATACTTTAACTCAGGTTGGGTTATGTAAAGGTTTAAAGGACCCCGCAGAGATAGTACGGCGAAGGGTAAAACCCTTTTCAGACTCTAGAAATAGGTTTGTACAAAAATAAAATATAAGGGTGGTAAAAAATAGGTTTCACAGAATGCAACAATAACTATTAATACTTTAATGGTAACTTCTTGAACAATAAGGTACAATGTTGTTAAGAAATTATAAATCTAGAATCTTGAATTAAAAGAAATTTTTAAACAGATTATCAAAAAATTTTTTGTTTAAACATCTTCAAAATACGAAGCTTTACAAAGTGTCTCAAAAGATCTGCCGTGTGACGTCTTAAAAATGAGGGATGAGAGGAGAAGTGGAATAAAAGAAAACCCTAAAAAAAGAGATGGATTTAGACATATTTTTATAACTTTACACGGCTGATTTTTTTAGACACTTTGTAAAAATACTCAAATACATTAACTTTTATTCATTTTTAAAAGCGAGTCTTTTCTATAAGTAGGGTAGGTCCGTCCATACGTCCGTCCGTCCGTACGTCACAGACAGTTAGCTCTTTTCGTTGATTTAAACAGGTTAGAATTGTCCTATGTTAATCGATTCCTAACTTGGCATGGTGATTCCTTTAGTAGTTAGGTACGATTTAGAAAGCGTAGCAACTTTATAATCATTACCAGAATGTCCGTACGGCCATTTTAAACATGCTGTTTTTTATTCTGATTTTCAGTTCTTACACTCTACAAGTGTTAATGTTTGTTTGTCCTACCGTTTCAAAGCTTCGCTTTTATGGATGTTGTCATCCTTGTTTTATATTAGTGCTGCATAGGGACTTAGTTGTTGTTGTTTCTAACTGCAAAGAAAAAAGCCTTCATTTATATAAATTTATTTTGTTCCTTAATCTACTATTGCATGAATTTAGTTTTTTGATTTTCAGAAAATGAGGAAATATTTGAAAAATGTCAGGATAATTGCTCCTGTAGATAAATTATTTTGCATCTAAGTTTTCCCTGTAGAAAACAAATGTTTAAGTAAAAAAGGATGACAATATTCATAAAAGCGAAACTCTACAATTAGGAAAGACAAACGAAAAATACTCTTGTACAGTGTCAGAACTTTTTGAGCAGAACATTAATTTGTAAGTCTTAATTGTTGCAAAATAACTTAAATGCCGGATACTGCGTATAAGGACATGCATTGTTAATTATAGAGATAATTCACTTAAAATATTGGACCTTGTTGTCCCAGGACTCACCATTCCAAAAATTAATTAAACAGGATTATTATATCTCACAAAAATTTGTTATCAAGAAATCCGCTTGATTAAATGGATGTACGGACATTCTGATAACGATTATAGAATTGCTACGCTTCCTAATCGTATTCTACTGTTATAGAAATCATCTTGGAAAGTTTATCGATAAGACAATTGTGTAACATGCATAAATTAACAAAAAGAGCTACCCGTTACGAATGGACGGTTGACCCATATTATAGAAAAGCTTTGCTTTTAAAAATAGAGAATGTATAGAAAATGTTTGTTGGAAAACAGTCTTTTTTGGTGAAAATCCTACAAAATTCATTTGAAAATTTCATAAACATACTTCATTAAATAGATTTTACTTTAAAAAATTGAAATTCTCAAACGCTTTGTTAATATCAAATAAAAGCAAATGTCTCACTGGAAAGTACACAGAAGCAATCAGCGAATCTACTCTACAACTGGTATTGCCCTCTGTATCTGCCTGTCCTACTGAGTCACTTTAATTAATTGTCAAATTTCAATGTTGTAAGTAAACTAGAAGTAACAGGTTGGAATCTTAAACGTGCATTAGCACAGTATACTCTATCATATAATTTGTTTTAAAATAATCAAAATAAAGCTACCCTTTTTATTATTCCAAATCGC
The DNA here is from genome assembly GCF_053477335.1 of Acartia tonsa. NCBI lineage: Eukaryota > Metazoa > Arthropoda > Copepoda > Calanoida > Acartiidae > Acartia > Acartia tonsa. The sequence goes on along the minus strand of NC_137273.1, from coordinate 38,957,208 downwards.
CCTAGGATTTGTCATCAATAAGAACAGCTATCGTGCCTAAATTTTTGAGTTATCTAGCTGAACGGACGTACAAACGGAAAGACTCAAAATACGGAAAAGCTTAACTTTTATAAAATTTATTAGAGTGTCCTTTCAAAAGTAAAGTTGAAGTATAAAAATGCAGGACAATACTATTTTAATGCAGGGATCTGAAGGGATAAGAAAATCGACGACAAATTGACACAATGATAAACAAAATTACCCCTTGTGATGATTAACATGTAAAATTATAATTTTGAAATTGAAAAATATCGAAATATTGAAAAATAAAGGAATAAATACATTATAGTTTGCAATCCGATAAATAAATGTATATTTACTAAAAAGTTCTCAAAAAAAAAATAGTCAAACTATTTCTGATATTTAAGTTTGTAGTCTTCGTAATTAATGGAATGACTTGATTTATTGTCACAAAATTTAATTTTGTTTAAGTTTTCTGTACTGAAATATATTTGTAAAACAATTTAGAAATACTTCGTTTTTTGTGGCCTAGAAAAAGCTCGAATTCTTGTTAATTCTAACAGAATATCTTTTGTTATAATTCCTAGAATTATACTTTACATGAAAAGAATTTTTTTTGCCATTAATAATTCTGCCAATCAAATATGACATACCAAGTATTTTGTATTTTTTAATAACAAAAGTTTGTATAAAAAATATGTTAAAGTTGATTCTTTATCTTTCAGAAGCAATAAATCTATAAATATAGAAGTATAACCAGACAACTACCTGGATCCCCCTGTTTGTGACCTTTATTGTCTGCTAGCAAATTATTTTCTGCTATTTTGTAGCGATTTGGCTGTGTTTATTTTCTTGACGCTATTGGTAGATTTTCAAAGACCCAATTGAAAGTCGGTACTGGGTCTTCGGGGTGGGGATATACAGTTTTTAAACCCCTTCCCCCTCTATTATTTTACACTAATGCAGAAACATAGGGGGAACACCGCGTCATAACTAAAGACGTTAAATAGCTATGTCAGGTGCGCGGCATAATAGTAAGAGTAGGGGGAATGCCTTGGTCCATAAACAGGCGCAACTCACTACCATGCGCAGTTAGGACTTTTCAGACAAAGGTCGTGCAATCATAGGGTTGTTGTCTGAAGGATGTTACTTAACCTAATATCCTTGGGTGTTAGAGTATTTAAACGTCCCATTAAACGTGGATGATGCTCTGGATTCTCTAGATGATCACTTAAATAGAAAGAGAATCCCGCCCTTACGAGGTAATGGTAACATAGGGGGGCAAATAGTTTATAAATGTCCCTTAAAGATCATAATAAAGATGGTCAATTCCTTGTTTAATGCGGGTTTTGAAGAATTAGACAATTAAGTTGCTTTAAATTAAAGTACATCCGAATTTTAGGAGTAATGTTATATCAAAATAGATTTCTTCCCTCACAATTTTCTCTAATTATAATACACTACATTTGTATATATTTTAGAGTTATTGAGCAAACATTTGTTTATTATGCTATTTGATATTTTTTTCTTTAATGCTATTTTACAGTTTATTGTTTTTCTCTCTCATTATATTGCTGCATATTTTCTTGTTAATGCTACGCTACTTACGTCCATAATTTTTATTTTTACATTACAAAACCACAAATAAACATAACTAAAACTAAAATAACTAGAAATAATATTTAACAAGGACATGACATGTCTGTATTGACCCAGAGTAATGGACACTATACTAATAATGGCATTTTAACATTATGTATATTTTGCTTTCCGTAGACATACACACACACACACATACACACACACACATACACTGAAAAATACATAAAACACACTTAAACTCACAAACACACACACACATACACAAAAAATCACACACACGAACAGACCTTGGCATTGTCATGATAGCTATAGTTGGGTATCACTTCATTTTTTCTGACTTGACAAAGGTGTTTGATACTTGTCTTATAGCTTTCATTAGATCACCAAGTGTTTTTGTTATTATTTTTACAAATTTGCTTTGTATCGCAATTCTAATTGTAAGTTTTGTAATATGGTAACATTTGAAAATAACAAATGCAACAGAAAACTTTTTGACCTCTGAAGTTGTTACCCAGCCAGGCTGTTTGACCGGCCCTGCAGAGCCTAGGCTGTTCACATACACACACACGCACAGCTGGGTAACCCAGGTACAACAATGTCAGGACACACACCATTGTATTTCCCCAACATGAGACGTCCGTGAAAAAACCGCAAAAAAAACTCTTTTATTTGTTAACATTTATAACTAAAGTGTAAAGAATGAAATATTAATTAAGTTAAATTTATTGAATCTCATGAAAATTGATAGACAGATAGATATACATATCATTTTTTAGATACAGCAAACACCTTTCATGCTTTTTTGACGAAACACCCAATATAGTTAACTTGGGTGAAAAAAATTAAAGAGAGAGATTTAAAACGGGGAAAAAAATTAGGAAAAAGTGGGAAATGGGGAATTTTGGAGATGTGAGGTGAAAAGGGGTTGGGGAAAATATTCTTTTGTTTATAATGGGGGAAAATAAATATTTGTTAAGACCTTTGGGAAAAGGGGAAGGAAAGGATTTTGTTTCTATACAACTTATTGCGGTGCAGTTACAATTAGGCTAAAATCGAGGGATCCACTGTATTCCAGAAATCCCGAAAAATGACAAAAAATCATAGAGAGTGTATATTTGAAAATTTTGATGAAATTTTATTTAAATAGCAATAAGTATACATATATCTTTTAAAATAATGGTGAAAAATATTTATAATTGGGGTTTTACACAAGGGGCGTCAAGGGGGGGTGTAAAGATAGTCTAATAAGCACATTCCAGAAGCTGTAACTTCCTTTGTTTTTGAGCTACATTGACGGGAATTAAACCCTGAACAAACATATTATGCAAATCTGAATTTTCAAAATAGCAGCCTTATTATTAATTTAGGATGATTTAAAATAAATATGAAATGTAGATGCCTCCTTTGGTTACAAAATTCCACTGTTATTTTTTTATTAATCAGCACCAATAAAGCACAAGATCTCAAAACAGCATTCTGGGGAAATACTGGTGAACAAAGATAATATGCAAATCCAAAACAAAGCAATAAAAAAAAGGTTTTTTGGAACTTTTCTCCACTTTTAAAAATTGATTCTGATAAATTAATAATTTTTTAAGGGATTTATGCATTAATTATAATGAAATAAAGTATAAGGTAGAAATTAATGATTTTTCTAAATAAGAAATGTTTGAAAAAAATAAATTTGATCCCTATCACTTTAGAGGACAGCTGCTGACCCCCAGTTTTATGGATGAACCTAAATACATGTTGAAGATAAAAATTACCCTGAAAAATATACAAAAATGTTTTTTTATGTGTTAAAAAAATACATTTTAAAATCTTGATTTTGAGGATGATGACCTTTAAGATGCTCCTATTGGTGATGATGGTGAGCCAAATGTTATCCAAGTGAATGTCCATGATGACAACTTATATATTAAACTATGATCCAATTTTTGTAGACGTAGCAGCCTCCAGCCCAGCATTATTAAAAAAGAAAAGAATTGCAATTTTATTTACTCTAATTCATAAGGTGAATAATGTAGTTTTTAGAAGATGGTTATATTTCTTGTCGGGAGGCTTTATTAGAGGCTGCTATGACTACAAAAAATTGTACATAGGTTAAAAGACAAGTTGTTGTAATGGGCATGCACTTGGATAACATTTGGCTCACCATCACCACCAACAGGAGCATCTGAAAGGTCATCATCCTCAAAATCAAGATTTTAAAATGAATTTTTTTAACACATAAAAATACATTTTTAAATACTTTTCAGGGTAATTTTTATCTTTAAATGTATTTAGGCTCATCCATAAAACTGGGGGTCAGCAGTTGTCCTCTAAAGTGATAGGGATCAAATTTATTTTTTTCAAACATTTCTTATTTAGAAAAATCATTAATTTCTACCCTATACTATATTTCATAATAATTAATGCATAAATCCCTTAAAAATTATTAATTTATCAGAATCAATCTTTAAAAGTGGAGAAAAGTGCCAAAAAACCTTTTTTTTATTGCTTTGTTTTGGATTTGCATATTATCTTTGTTCACCAGTATTTCCCCAGAATGCTGTTTTTGAGATCTTTATTGCTTTATTGGTGCTGATTAATAAAAAAATAACAGTTGAATTTTGTAACCAAAGGAGGCATCTACATTTCATATTTATTTTAAATCATCCTAAATTAATAATAAGGCTGCTATTTTGAAAATTCAGATTTGCATAATATGTTTGTTCGGGGTTTATATCAAAAGATATTGTACAAACCAATTAACAATGTTTGTTAACCCTTAACAGTCTCGGGGGGGGGGGGGGAGCGACCCTCCCCCTTCTGGTATTTTCGATCTCATTTTCTGTGTGTGAAAGATAGAGAGCTATAACTGAGTGACTTGTTTAAAATGGGTATGACACATAACTGAAAGTTGAATATCTTCAGGATGCCAGGATACCTGGCAGGATCATACAGGTAAATGGCAAAAATATTTATTTATGACTTAAACTTAGCATTTCATCTTACCAAAATACTAAAATATCCTATATTACTACATCCCAATACGAAATATAGGTGATCAAGTCAACTTCCGGTTCCAGGTATGATCCTGGAGGTCCTGATCCTGCAGGTCTCCAGAAATCTTTAATTAGCTCCTTTTACCTTAATTTTTGACTTAGAAACTTCAAATTTTAAACTAAAGCTATTCTAACAACAATACACGACTAAAATTCCATGAAAATCTGCCGCCGTTTAACCGCCATCCACCGCCGCTAAAATTTATATTTTGAGATTTCTAATACAAAAATTACTTACAGAGATGAGCCAATTTCTTACTCATTTTAATATTTATATTTAAGCAGGGAGAAAGGGAACAATGGGCTGTTTATTATACTAATCCACAAAGTTTTTAAAAAAGTGTTTTCTTATTTGTAGGCATAACAACTTTTGGGACTTTTATTGACTTTGATTGGTTGGTTTAGTAGTTAAGTGTCCAAACATTTCAACAACTAATTGTAATTTATAGAAGGGGCAATTTTGTGTATTAGCATTGAGGGGTGTACATTAATTTACCGTCCATTGTCTTATCCCTTTAGATTCAACAACTAATTGTAATTTATAGAAAGGGCAATTTTGTGTATTAGCATTGGGGATGTACATTACCGGCCATTGTCCTATCCCTTTAGATCATAGATATGTAAGACTTTAATTTTTATTTTCATTTAACTTTAAAGGAAACAGTTTCTATCTTAATCAATATAAATTCTACTCTTCTTTTTTAATAAGTATGAAAGAACCTTTTGTGAAAGGTTGCTCAATAAAAAGGTAAAGGGAGTAGATAATGTTAAACATATAAAATCAGAATATTTTTTGTTGATCAATGAAAACACATACAGATTTTTAGACTTCTAGCTTTAATGGGATCCAAGTTTGATATAAATCGAGCACCCCCCCCCCCCCCAATAAAAAGGTATGATAGTTCTGAAAAGAGCTTAGACATCAATGGATAATTTTTTATTTGATTTGAAAACTTTTCTTTACTTTAAGTTTAATTAAATAGGTGTTTTAAATAATAAGAAATATATACTACTTTTATATCTTTAAAAAAGTGTTACTTTTTTGACAGACCCAGTACCTTTAGGGCTTAAAAAAACAAACTTCGCATAGCTTCGCATACACAGGGTAAAGTTCTCTGATATTATACATACATCTAATATCACCATGTAAGAGGATTTGCTTGCGCTCTTTTGCGCTTAAGAGTTCTGGAACCAAACGTAAAATTTTCATTAGAAGAAAATTGTCTATTTTACAGAAATCGGGTATGCTAAGAAAACCATCTACAATTACAACAAAAAATGGAGATTTGACTTCTTTTAAAGGCTAAACGTATAAATTATTACATACTGATTCCAAAAATATATAATACTTAAAAATAGCTTTAAAAATAAAGGGTCCACACTGATTTGAAATGTAGTTTAGTTGACCTTAAAAATAGTTGTTTACAATGATGAAAAGGAACTTAATTCCATACCTCTGGTATAATTACACATAAAATTCTTATTTTTTATAGTAAGCAGCTAATTCTTTCGGCTTTATTTCCAAAAACTTGTGTATATTACTAAACAATTGTTAAAAAGTGTACTTTCCAAAATGTAAAAAACGATTTTTTGTCACTCGCTGGAACATAGTGGGATCTAAAGGGATAAGACAATAGCTGATAAATTGATGTACATCCCAAATGATGATACCCAAAATTTCCACTTCTATAGATTATAATTAGAAGTTGAAACGTTTGAACACTCATTTAAGTAAGTCAATCAATCGAAATTCACTGAAGTCCCCAAAGTTGTTCAGCTAACTAATAAGAAAACGTTATTAAAAAACTTTTGGGACTAGTGTAATTAACAGCCCCTCTCTCAATCTTTCTAAAATCGCCACATTTTTTGATTCCTTAAAAAAGTCAAAAAAATAGAATGTTAGTTTGACTGTAAAGATCTTATAAACAGCAGGGGGGTTAGGCAGAAACATTAACATTTTTAATCTTCTGAGTTTGCCTAATTTTATTATTATTTGAGAATATCATAGCCTACCCAAAATATTTTTGAGGTTTTGTATTTTATCCAAGTTATTGCGATAGACGGCTTTAGTGTTTTAAACAATAGTTTTTATGGATATGTAGGAAGGTGTACAATCAATTCCGCATATAAGTGGTATTTTTTACTTTGTCTTTCCGTCAGTCCGTAATGATATTACATGTGATTTTCTCGGCTGCAAGTGGATATAGACAGCTGAAAATTTTAGAGAAGATTCCTATGACATATGCGCATATAGTCTAGACCTTGTTTTGTCTGTTGACTGTTGGTCATGTTTCAAAATACATAAACCTTACATATATTTTGTTCGTGCGAGTTTTTGCATATTTCTCTATCTTTTTCATCTTTGTTATGACAACAGACCAACTGCTCTAAAAACTGTGGTTCTGGCCAGGGATCTAAAGGGATAAGACAATAGCCAATAAATTGATGTACATCCCAAATGGTGATACACAAAATTACCCCTCCTGCAGATTAACATTAATCGTTGAAACTAATCAACCAATCATAATTTACTTAAGTCCCCAAAGTTGTTAAGTCAACGAATAAGAAAACGTTATCCTTCTCTGGGTTCTTGTGAATTGATAAGGCGATACATATGAGGAAGGAATTGTGCACCATATAAGGTCACGAATTAGGGAGGTAAAATGTCAAGCATTTCTGCTGTTATAAAATCAATGTAGGACTCGTGATGTGTTTTACAGACGGACGTACGGACCATCCATATTTATAGGAAAGCTACGTGTCTAACAGGAATGACAACATCCACAAAGACAAAGTTCAACCAATAAAAGACACAACTAACGAACATAAACTCACAAATTCATACATCATTTTAGAGTTTCTAACATTTATGCCTAACCGTTTCAGGAATCTTCATGCAAGGTTTTAAAGGCGATAGGACGATTTCAATATGCCTGTATCAGAGCTGTATGTTACAGACGTTCAGATACTTAGTAGAAATCAATTACTTGGATATAGCATCAAATTTTCATGTACTTCAATAAAGTGTTACATGCAGGTGGCTAAACTGACGACAGCCCCCTCCAACCCCTCCCCTCCTACTGGATCAAAGAACTTATCAAAAAATTATATCCATGTTAGCAGCCTAAATTGGCGACAAATTTTCCCCTGTCAATATATTAATTGAAAGGTTAAGACACTTAAAGTTTGAACCAAGATTTAATAAATAGGTCTAATGTTTTAAGTCGACCAATGAAAAAGCATGTAATCAAACTTTGGGCACCACTGTAATTCACAGACCAATGTCCTATCACTCCCTGACAATGGCCAACATTTTTTTTTACAGGATTTACCTCCTTTATCCTTGGTAAGAGAATCAATAATGACCGAGAAAATTCTTTGCAGTATCCTTTTCTTATTGAATTGTCCCTTCATTTTTAAACCCCTTTTTATAATAAAAGTTACTTAATAATTAATATTTTCGGTTCTTATTCTAATGTTTGATATGTGTATAGTTCGTTTTGGATGTTGGATTGAAAATGTCAAAACTCAAAGCCTTCAGACGACACGAAATTTCAATGGTTTCGTTCAACTTTATGACGTCAAACACGGCTGACATATTATCTACAATTACATGCTAATGTCGACTAAATTGCATTATGCAAAAGTGGTCATAGCTGACATATTATAGACATTATCTTATTTAAGAGCCAGCTTTGGCAATATTCAATTGAATTAAGCTTAAATAACAGTAACTGGATGTTTATCAGCGTGTCTTTTTGTAGCTTAAGATCTCTGTAAATGCTGCACTAATATAGGAAAGTTTTATAACTATTTTGAAAAAATTACCACTCACTAGACTATATAAGTTGGAAAGATTTTTAATCAATATAATAGATTTGAAATCTGCATAAAATTTTAAGGATTTTTTTATAAAATTCGTTTTTTATATAGTTCTTTATTTAAAGGCGCAAATACGATTTAAGTTAATAAATTTCGACCAATAGGATAGCTGGATTGGAAACTACCTACGCTCTAATTGGTTGAATGATGTACGTCACTTAAGCTTCTCCAATCAGAGCGCAGATAGTTTTCAATCCACCAATCACAGATCTCAAAATTATTTAACTTAATTTGTATTTGCGCCTTTAAATAAAGAATTATATAAAAAACTAATTTTATAAAAAATCCTTAAAATTTTATGCAGATTTCAAATCTATTATATTGATTAAAAATTAAAAAAAACTTTTATAGTCTACCCCTCACCTTATATCCCTATCTGAAAATGCTAATAGAAGACAAGTAAAATTGCATCGAATACAAAATAGTTTTAGGGGGTTAAAACAAAATCACAAAGATTTTATTCTACAACACTTTTGGCCCCTCGTTGACAATATTTCGATTTGGCTCATTTACGCTTTTAGTACACTTCTATAACTAGCAAACATATAAATATTTTTTATTTACAAAGCATCTCTATAATTAAAAATGTTCTTTTAAGGGACTCTCCCATTTTCTATTTAAGATAGATGCCTGATATTTTATAAACATTCTTTCTGTTTTCTACGGGGCCGTGATTTAGCTAGCTAATTCCATTTGAAATTGTTGAAAATTTGAATTTTCGTTTGGCGTATTGTTGACTTGTTTTATTCTGTAACTTAAGAGAAGTGGGTAAGAAGGGAGGGGGAGAAGATATTTGGTTGCGGGTAAATACTTTTACTAGAATTGTTTGTCAGAAACTCTGTCCCTGCTTGTAGCATTTTGTATTTCATATTTTTATTATGTCATAACTCTGCATGTTATGTAAATATGTGCAGAAATAGATTGCAATAATCATTAAATTGTAGTTAAATTGGAATTTTATAGATTTTCTAAATATTTTAGTGGATTTTCCTCGAAATTGTATTCCTTTTCAGAATTTTTCTATTTTCCCTTATCTTCCTTTGCATAGCTCCTAGATGCTAGGCACTCAACCGATAATATCAACTATATGACATAAATTTAATACACCCCTCCCCCTCCAAGTGAAAGTATTTAGGAGTAATTGTGTAATGAATTCCATTGTAGAGGGGCATTTGTTTAGCCTCCCCCCTAGCGTCCAAAATTGTTCTCGTTAGTCTGTCTACCAAAAGCTGAAAGGTTTGGTGATTTTTTAAATTTAAAAACTTTGATAAAAATATAAATAATAATATTTTCAGAAAGTTTTAGATATATTTCAGTAACAAATATAAATAAATAAAATAAATATAACATATAAAAATATAAAATATTACACATAGAATTTCATAATATTGCACGATGATAACTATAAAAACAGCCTTAAAACTAGAAATTTATAATAAAAATATTATTTTAACCACTTTAATTTTTTGTTTAAGAAAAACAGGAAGATATTTATTGATTTAAATTTTATAATTTTTGTGTTAAAATATCAGCATAGATATTTAGTTTTGAGAATAACGTTATTTCGATATTATGGCAGGGTATTATCTATTATCTATATAGCATTCGAAATTTTGAGTGACCTTTATTTTTTAAATGGCGAAAGAATTGGAAAGGCAGTAGTTTTTTTACACAAACAATACAAAATTAAAATCAATAAAAATTTGAATATTTTTTCCTTATTTCTAATTATTGCACAAAATGCTTTGGTAATGTTATAAAAATATTGCTTGATAAAAAAAAGTATATAAATGACTAAATATGACTAGATTCTTAGATTTAATAGTATTAATACTAGATATTTGTTTTGAGATTTCAATTAGAATTACATTGATGTAAAATAAAAGTAAAACACAATTAAAAATTGTACATATAAAAAAATACAATTTTTTTAGTTTGATAGATACTTAATTTTGATTTCAACATGTAGAATAAAATAGTAAATTAATCACACACATTTTAATAACTGTTTACAATTAGGGTTTTAAGACCTTTTTGAGTTAGTCCATATATTATTTCTAAAAATAATTTACTTATAACTTTGCAATCATCTAGAGGGATAAGACAATGGCCGATAAATTGATGTACATTCCTAATGTTAATACACAAAATTACCCCTTATCTTGATTACAATTAGTGGTTTACACGTATTGACATTTAACTTAATAAACCAACTAATTAAAATCGATTAAAAGTTCCCAAAATTGTTTTGCCAACGAATAAGAAAACATGATTATAAAACTTTGGGGACTAGTTTAATAAACAGCCAATTGTCCCCCTCTCTCTCTAATAACTTTTCCTAAATTTTAGAATACATTTCTAGGATCAGTTTGAAAGTTGATATTGTCACTATTAAAATCATTATTATTTTTATTTTTACACATTTTACACCAGAAAACAGGCTCACACACCATGTCGCAGTTCTCAGTTTTCCTAAAAAATAATATCTCTTGAAAATTGCAATTAGATTATTTCTTATCCAAAAGTCAGTTTTCACTATAAATGATATAATGTATACTGGCCTATCATTGGTCATCTGTCTTGTTTGACGTCATTTTTTATTAGGCACTATACGATACTCCTTTAATCTGTAATACCAGTTAGGGAGTTGAATCCATTTTTATAGAAGCAGAAATATAATCTATGATTATGGTTTGGACCTTCTAAAACTGTAATCTACCTTTCCACTTTCCCCTCTCTTGGTGAAGATATCTTCAACGCCGATACGATTTTTGAAATGTAAGATTCTACTTTCCCTTCTCTTGGTTAAGATATCTTCAACGCCGATACGATTTTTGAAATGTAAGATTCCACTTTCCCCTCTCTTGGTGAAGATATCTTCAACGCCGATACGATTTTTGAAATTTAAGATTCCACTTTTGTCTCTCTTGGTGAAGATATCTTCAACAAGAGAGACAAAAGTGGAATCTTATATTTCAAAAATCGTATCGGCGTTGAAGATATCTTCACCAAGAGAGGGGAAAGTCGAAGGGTAGATTACAGTTTTAGAGGGTCCAAACCATAATCATAGATTATATTTCTGCTTCTATAAAAATGGATTCAACTCCCTAACTGAATACTGCTTCCTATTCGTTCTCTCCCGAATAAGCTAAATAACTCTCTTTTTCTTTTTTTTCCTTCTCTATCTATCTATCTCTCTTTATTTTCTCACTTTTCTCGGTTTCTCTTTCTATTTTTCTATCCCTCTCTCTCTCTCTCTACAAATTTATCCATGTATCTATCTATGTATATATTCATATATCTAACTATAAATCTATCTTTTTGTCCATATACCTATCTATCATACTTATACTTACTTATCATTGCATTTCATTTGAGGGACTTTCTTACATTCTGATGTAAAGGTTTTTCCACATTTCTCCCTAGAATTATTTACAATTTAAGTTATACTGATTGAATTTTTTCAGAGAGGAAGGGGACATTTTGCTTCTTATTACACTAGTCCTTAAAGGTTTATAATAACGTTTTCCTTTTTGTTGTCGTGTCAACTTTAGGGGCCTTCAAATGAACTTTGAACGGTTGTTTCTTAACGTTCAGTGTCCAAATATTCAACAATTAATCATAATCTACATAAGGTTTAATTTTGATTATTATCCTTGGGAATGTACATCAATTTATCGGCCATTGTCCTATCCCCTTAGATCCTTGAATTTTTCTACTTTTAAGGAACATACAAGGATTTATCTTATAAATCAAACAAACTTATATATAAACTTAAACTTTGAATACTTTTTGCACTGTATTCTTAAATAAAGAAAACATTGAAAGTTATTATTAAGAGAGGTATCTATAGCACTTATGCATTTCCCTTTTCAACATTTTCAGAGAGTGGACTAATGAAACCCTTCGCCCCTCTGTGATCTGTTTAAAATTATATTTAAAATTACCTTGGTGTTTCAAAACAGTCAAGCCTTGTGTTGGTTCTACAGCGACCCTATAATATACCAGAAAATTAGGTAAATTGTTATACATAATACTAGAATTCAGTGCTTTTACACAAAGTGCATGTTGGATACATAGAACCCCCAAATTAAAATTAAGATCAATTTAAAATAAGGTATGGTAGGAAGGTAGGTACTTTTTCTCAATGCCAGTAAGGGGTTCCCACTACCCTGCAGGGTTATACCTTGGTGCACTTACCCTGCGGGACGGGGCTACCCAGTACCCAAAAATAATTAACCTAAACTGACTTTAGGTAATGAACAAACAAACGAAAATATTATTTTTAAAAAAGGGGAGGGGGTTGTAATTGTTATTAGTGCTTAATAATGTACTCCAGAAATTTTTCATGCACTAAATAGCAAAAGAAATCCATGAAAAATATTAATAGTTTTTTATCCAGTATGATTTCGAATCCGATTAAATTCCTCGTGATAAAAATGGTTTAAAACATGCTTAAGAAGGAACCTTAACATTTTTTACATTTTTTCCACGGAAACGTAAATAAAAAGATCCTTAAATTTTTGTGTCTGTAGACATATTAATCACAATCTATTGTGTATTACTTTTAACCCTTACAGATCGGGCCCCAATTCCCACCTTAATAGATCGGGGGGGGGGGGGGGCTCTTTGAGCCCCCCCCCTCTATCTCAGCTCCTGGTACAGATAAAGACGTAAAATTTTTTTCTGGTGGTTCATGTGTATTTTTAGAGAAAATTACTTTTTCTTTTCATAGCAGTCAGACCCTTCCTTAGCCGCTTTTTAGCGGCCAGCCGCTAAATTTTAAAACAGCTGTAGAGCGGCCAATTTTGCAGCTAGGATGACCAAATTTTAGGACGAACTTTTAATTTTCATAACAAAAAAATTACTTTTTCTGATCATCGCCGAAAAACGGCAAATAACGGAAACCGCCATTTTCGGCGGTTACGGCGGTAAAACGGCGGTTGGCGGCGCAAATTAATATTTCTATCTGTTTATTATTGCTCAAGGATTTACCAAAAAAAATTATAGGTCTCTAGCTGTAATAGAAGCCACGATATTCATGATATATGTATGTAGTAAAAGCCGGACAAAAATCGGTCATAAAGTCGGTCAGGGAGCGGTCAAACGGTCATAACACCACTTTTCTCAGAAGGTCATTGATATCTAAGTATTCACCAAAAAATTTTAGGTTTCTACCTTATACACAAAAGTCATAATGTAGAAATTAAGATTTATTTAGAATTTTTTCAAATTTTTTTGCAACCAAACCGACTTTGACCGGACACCACGACCGACACAGACCAGATATCCTAATAAAATCAACTCTTGCCGACGTATAATTACTAATCTTAAAAAGTCATGAAGTTACAGCTCTTCATCTTACCTACAAAAAAAATGAGATTGAAAAAACTAGAGGGGGGGGCTCTTTGAGCCCCCCCCCCCCGATCTGTAAGGGTTAAACTAACTACACTATCTACAATAACAAAAATAAAATATTATATTATTGTTATTTTAAAAAGGTTTCAGAAATAGGAATTCTAAGGAGATTTTGTAATAAATCCAAAACTTTTAGCTGCAACTAGGATGTTACAAAAAAGCTTCACTTTTGTACAGTTTCAGATTTATTTTTGAAAAAAAGGATTAAAGGAAATTAGGAGCATTTTCTCTGAAACCTTTTTGGCAAATTAAAACTCCAAAAAAAGGCTTCAGATATTTAGGCAAAGGAAAAGGAGAAACGTATAGATAATTTCTTTTTTTTTCTACTAGAATTTTAAAAAGATAATTTCTAACGTTATATTTCTAAAATTGAAAATCTTTTAAATAGTATTAACTTTCAAACTAATAAAATTATATACCATTTTTTTATTTTAAAACGTATTTTTTCGTTTTAACAATTTTTTTATATTTTGTCACTAAAAATATTTAAAGTTTAATTCATATCCTATTTAAAACAGCGTTTAGTGTCCAATAAAAATAACGCCATACAATACAAATGACCGATGATAGGCGAGTATACATTTATATTGACCTATGGTAAATTATTTACTTGCCTATCATTGGTCATTTGTATTGTATGACGTAATTTTTTTATTAGTTACTATACGCTGTTTCATCCGATTGACCTATACATGTTTTTCTAGGCGTTTTGAAAGTAGTAAAGCCTTTGTAGGAATTAGGAAAAGCCTTTTTATATCTGAAACCTTTCTCCCCATAACCTCTAGAAGTTGAACCTGTAGGACGGGCCCCGAGATTTGAGAACATTCTTCGCGTGGCACGGTCTTACATTCATCCCTAAAAGAAAACATTTGATTATACATGGCCTTTATCTAGAAGTTAAAAGAAAATAAAATTTTTTCACAGTAGCTTTTCTCCTATTTCTAGCCACTGAGGGGGGGGGGGTAGCTCTAACCCTGCGGGACAATCATTAACATTTACCTAACCTAAAATAATCAAGGCTACTGTGAAACTACTTCATTTTCTTTCCATGATCCGTTCTAAGATAATAAGATGTACATATTAGTACAATTACTCTTCCTTAAAATTGGTTATTTAATTGCATGACCTTTATCTAGAAGTAAGGCGATAAATTGTGTAAATATCTATTCATAAGCCAAACAGAAAGACAACCAACAATTTGATTGTACGACCTTTATCTGGAAGTTACAACTTAAATGAAAATGATTTTAATTATTAGCCAATAAGAGTTCCCTTTGGTATAAACACCCAGACATCCAAAAATCAGCCCGCTGGCGCGGTTTTTCTTTTTTCCCCTAAAAATCTTACCATCCCTGACACTTTAAATATTTGTGTTTGTTTTTCTAAAAAAAAGTTTACCTCGTGACTTGTTCACATGACTTGTTGATTGTTTCTTTGCATTCTTTCTGGGGGATCATCATGCACATACGTCTAGATAGAATAATAGACAGATAGATAGATATAATTATAGATAAATAGACATGCACATAGATAATTAAATTGATAGATATTTTAGTACGATGCAGGTAGATAGATACGTAACAGGGAGGTATAGAACATTATAGTATAAATTACACTGGCACCCAGAATTTATATCAACGTTATCTACTTCGTTGGCCCTAAAATTTAGTGTACTTTTATTGAATTTCGGTCAGCTGGTTCTAATTTAGTAGGGTCCAACTTTTTCTCCATTAACATAAATCTTCAGAATGGGTAGTTTTCTTGGTCATAATATAGATAATTAGATAGGTAAATAGATAAATATACAAAAAAAATATAGATAGATAGATACCTCTCTTCTTCATTACAAATTTCTCCACATTTAGCATCGCAAACTTCTTTCATTCCCATTCTACATTCCTCCCTAGTAGTGATGAATTATTATTTTTTTGGCAGGTTTTTTGAAGACATTATAAGTCATTTTTTTATATTTTTTTATAAACCTGGAATCGGCTTTGTCACGTATCATTTAAAATAAAAAAATCATGTTAGGATACTTTATTATTTTGGTAAATTTTGTTGAAGGAAAAAGAATATCTAATATGTCTCTACCTGGATGAACTTGCCATTTAAAAAATAAGTTCTCAATCGTGTATAATTGAACATTTTAAATGTGACTTATTTACAGCCTTATACATTTTACACAGAGAAAATAACAGAAGAGGGGTGGGGGGGGGGGGGTTGCCCTTCCATCCCCGACTCCCCGACTGAGTTAAGATAAATTTATAAAATTCTTACTTTACTGTTGGTTCACATCTTTGAACTGTTTCTTTAGTCGGCTCAAATCTAAACAAATAAATATTTTATAATCAAATTTAGAATATTTTAAGATTTTTATTAGCGAAGCCCCTCAATAATTCGAAATATACGTTTGTCTGTCTAGGAAGCCAGATTTGTATGTCTGAGTACACTAATAGAACTCTAGATATCTTATTCAAACTAGTATATGTTTCACGAAAACCTTATTTTTAGCTAATAGACACCAATGAATACCCAATTAATACCTGATAGATATCAACCACTTTATTAATATATTTTAAACAGTAAACATATTCTTATACTATATGTATGTAGTAACAGGATGTCTCATAGGTCCCGGGAAGGTTTATATCTATCTTGGGAGAGGGTACCACCACCCTTTCAGGAGAAATCGCCCTTAGAAAAAAATTAACCCTCCCCCCAAAAAAAAAACAAAAACATTTTCAATATTTCTTTTAAAATCTCAAATGATAAATTGGGTTATCAAATTCGACTCTCCCCTCCTCAAGTGCCCATAGCCGCTAGTTTATGCATAAAGAATTGTATATTTGATACCTAATGGATATCGAATAGCTATCTTACCTACAATCCTCTCTGGATTCCTTCCTACATTCCTCCCTGGGTAGCTGGATGTCTATGTCTACACAAATCTCTTTCAATTCTATCTCCTTCATTAGGGTATTACAAGTAACCTAAGAAAAGAATAAGATAAAAATCTATTAAAGCGAAGATCAATGACATTTTCTTTGTATATTTATTGAAGAAACGCCACTTACATACCTTCCTGGAGATCGGAAAATTGAAAAAAATTGTATTTTTAGGAAGGTCCAGCGTAAATATTTTATAAGTTAATAACAGCCCCCCCCCCTTTTTTTGTTGAATAAAGTACATAATTTTATGAAATGTAGCTTAGAAACAAGGATGGCAAAATCCATAAAAGCGAATCCCTAAAATCAGACATTAGGACAAACGAACATTATTACTTTTAGAATGTAAGAACTTAATAAGCATAATATTAATCTACTAGAGTTGGCTCGATACAATTATCTCCCTATTGGCTAGTTTTCTATATGCATATCTATTTCTCAATAAATCTATTTTCCTCACCCGGCATTACTATCTAAAAGAAAGTAAATATTTAATAATTTAAATGGTTTTTAAAAGATTTTTTTAAATTATATTTTTTTCTTTACATTACCATCACCAAAGGGTTAATGATGCTGATTACAATTTTAGTTTAATATTTGAACACACAAAATGTCGCCACAATCGAATTCTTTTAAAACATAGTTTTCTTAAATTTATCATATTATAAATTTAAATTTTCTTTTTTATGATTAGAAATTAAATACATCAATATAAGGTAAATAGCAACATGAAATGAAAAAAATGAATTTATTTTTAATAAAGTAAAATAATGGGTCTTATCGTTCTGGGCAATGAGAGTTTATTATGGATTATTGGAGCACTATGAGTTTTAATCATATATTCTTTGGAAAACTTGAGCTCGTTTATAGACATTTATTTCCTATATAGATCTGACATGGATCTTGAAGCAATTAAGCAGGCCGTTTTATACATGTTAAAAATTGGAAGATTTCATTAAATAAAAGTAATCGCAAATATACTTAGTAAATAAGTGTAAAGTTAAACAAAATCTCTAGGGCAATTCTAACATGTCTAAAATTGCGATAAGAGCTGCACGGTACGCACAGAAGGACATACCGTAATTATTAAAAAGCTTCGCTTTGCAAAAATCATTTTCAAATTTTTTAGTTTCATTTAAGCAAAATAATATGACTTGTGAGACACATAGAAAAAATTATTATACAAACATGAAACAAGTACATTGATACTTGAATATAACCACCTTTCTTTATATCAGAATAATTGGTGAAAAAGTTTGAACACTACTAGTTTGTATGACAGACGACAAAAAAAAATCCCAAACCTTTTTCTCAATCCTAGGAATATTCTGGCAGACTCTCTGAGGTGTATTCATCTCCACTTGTGTACACTCTTGTCTTGGACGTGTTCGTATTACGTTACGACACTCTATTTTAGAGCCTCTAATACCCTAAATAGATATGTAAATAGATAGATGGGTACTTTATGTGATGGACATGTTATAATTACGTTCCGACACTCTATTTTAGAGCCCCTAATACCCTAAATAGATGTATCAATAGATAGAGAGGTGGAAAGATGGTTACTTAAGTGATGGTCTAGTTATTATAACATTCCGACACTCTATTTTAGAGCCTCTAATACCCTAAATAGATGTATCAATAGACAGACAGCTAAACAGATAGTTACTTTATGTGATGGTCTAGTTCTTATAACATTTATACACTATTTTAAGTCTACTAATACACTATTGATAGCTAAATGGCTACATTAATAGATTGGGCCAGTAATAATCATGTTCCGATACTCTAATCCTCTAATTCCCTAAATAGGTAGATTTTCAGACAGATTAATATTTCAT
Source organism: Acartia tonsa (assembly GCF_053477335.1). NCBI lineage: Eukaryota > Metazoa > Arthropoda > Copepoda > Calanoida > Acartiidae > Acartia > Acartia tonsa. The sequence continues at coordinate 38,938,473 of NC_137273.1, read as the reverse complement.
CAATAGATGAATAAACAGATAGATAAATACCTGTACAGCTTCGCATCTGTTTTCATATTTAACATCTTCTACTATATCACACTCTTTTCTCATTGTCTAAAATTATAAAATATAGGGATAGAACAATAAAATATAAATAGGTTTTCTTACAGTTATGAAAAAATAAATAGATAGATAGAAATATATAGACAGACAGATAGAAACATAGATAAATAAATATGAATAAATGGTAGGTAAGTAAATGCATATTCATTCAGATGGATGAACAGATGGATGAATAAATAGACATATAGAAAATGATATACACTTACAGTATTACACTTTTGTCTAGGTGTAGATTAATGATAATAAAAACATTAGATAGATAAACAGATGGATAAACAGTTAAATGGATAGACTTACACATCGATAGACTAGTATATAGGATGACATATACTTACAGTATTACACTCTTGTCTAGGAGTAGAAATAGGATAATACAAATATTAGATAGATGGATAAATAGACATATAGAAAAAGATATATGTATATACATATATAACTTACAGTATTACACTCTTGTCTAGGAGTAGAAATATGGTAATAAAAATATTAGATAGATAAACAGATGGATAGATAGATAGACATATAGAAAATGATATACACTTACAGTATTACACTCTTGTCTAGGAGTAGATATAGGATAATCGACACATACACTTTCAACTTGCTTCTTAGGAACCTAAAAACAAAGGTTTTTAATAAAATTAAAAATAAATATTTTTTTTCCCTATTTTGGAAAGGTATAATACATTGTCATTTAAAGCCTAAGGATAATTCATCATGTATTATGTATTACTAACTTTGGTGTTTTCCTCTTGGAAATATTTTTTTTCAATTTTTAAAAATTTTAACCCCCCCCCCCCCCTCCTTCTCATCTGGATGCTGTGAGTATTGGTGCAAAAAATGGGGACAAATTTTAAATTGATTTGACGGGGCTGATTATTTACGTCACAAGTGAGGGGAAAGAAAAGGGAAGGAGGAAAGAAACCCCCTAGAAAAGAGATGGGGGTATGACGTCACACGCCAAAACAATTTGAAATTTGTCCCCATTTTTTGCACCAATACTCACAGCATCTCTCATCTGTTTATAATACTTGTATAAAAACATCCAGTTAAACTTAAACTTAATAAATTAGACAATCAAATCAATTGGATACTTTATAATAACAAAATTTTATTTGAATTTTTAATTCATCAACATATTAAAAAAGGACATTTAATGATTATAGATTTAGGAGGCTTTCAGAACAATTATATTAATACAGTAATCTGCATTAATAATTTTACCCTTTTTACATTCTGAATTTAAAATTTAAATTTCAGTGTCAAAGAAACCTTGGTGAAAGGTTTAGAGTTGATAGGACTGTTTTTTTTTTACAAAAACAGATAAAATTTTACCTCTTTACATTCTGTTTTTGGAACCATTTTACACTTCTCATGAATAACCATTTTACAGGCTTGGGTTGTAGGGGCAGTAGTTGTTGTAGTTGTGGTTGTTAGAATAGGTCTAAATAGATAGATAGATCCATAACTATTCATAAGCTTTAATAATTGGTGCAGTTGATATAAAGTCTCTTTGGAGTAGTATTCTGAATTTTTAAAACATATAAAAATAGACTGATTAATTAACAGGTTGGAAGGAAGAAAGAGAGAGAGAAATAGATAAATCAATACTTTGTATTTAGATAGGCAGACAGATACCTAGAGGTATTGGGCTGTTATTTATACAAGTTGTGTGTTATGTCTAGTATTTTAACTTTATAACATATATTATAATAGATTTAAAGATCAATAGATAGATATATAGATGGATAGATACCTTGGGGTAGTAGGTTGTTGTCCATAGAAATTTGCATGGTATTCTGAATTTCCAAATCTATTGTAAACCTCTCCAACACTACTTAATTATAAAATAATTAACTAGAGTAATCTTTAATGAAACAAGGGTATTCACACCAATAAAAGCAAAGAAATACATTTTAGTAAAGTCTGTAGATAAAATTGATGTTAATCTGTAAAAAGTATTTTCTTTGAAGAATAATAAATAGTATTATATTATATGAACTTAATTTATATAATAGGTAAAATTAATAATTTTAATGAAAATATTCGGTACTTGCTTACATGTGGTAGACTGGAGCACCGAAAACCCCCCCCCCCCCCCCGCTTAGGTTTGACAAAAATCAAAAATAAGGGGGGGGTAGTTTTTTAATGTCTGGAAAACGGCAAGGAGGAAAAGTGCTCAGCATAGCAAAGACTTAACCCCCCCCCCCTTAGTTTTGAAGAAAATCAAAAATAAGGGGGGGGTTAAAAACTACCCCCCCCTTATTTTTGATTTTTGTCGAAACTAAGCGGGGGGTTAAAAAACTACCCCCCCCTTATTTTTGATTTTTGTCAAAACTAAGCGGGGGGGGGGGGGGTTTCGGTGCTCCGGTCTTCACATGTAAGCAAGCACCAAATATTCTACAGAATACAGGAAAATACATCTGAAGAAAACTTTTTGTGGCAAAATTGTATAAATAATCTGTTACCCATGATAAGGAGGATGCTGAGCCCACTGAACATTGACAACACCTCCTGGTGGTGGATAGTACGCACTTGCTGATCTCTCAACTTTCTCTGATGGTTCAAAAACCAAAACATCTTCATTTTCCAAATCTTCATTCTTGAAGAATTCAGGTATATCATCAGTAGTCAGGTCTATTTCTTCTCCCTAAGTATCAATTACATTCAATGCTTTTTTTTGGCAAGAGAAATATAGAAAGTTCCATTTATAGATGAAACACTTTTAAAAATTATAACAAACCATTTTTCCCTGTATAAGTAAATAGATCATACAATAAAAATCAGTAAATGAGATTATTTTAAAAATGGTAAAATAACCAAACATGTATTTTTGTGAGAAGATTTATTAAAAATTGTGCATAATTTTTTAACATGAGTAAATGAGAAAAGTAAAAATATCATGAGATTTTCATATACTTTAAAAATGGCAATGGTTGTAACTTGAGAGACTTATCACTTAGTGATAGTATTTCTTTCTAGCATAAGCTACATAGTCAAAGGTCAAAGTGAACAATCCCACTGCTGATAGTCCAAGCCACAAGCCAAGTGCACTTCCAAGATCAACAAAAAGACTAAACACATCATAAGCATACACATCAGTGTAGACAGTAACTTTTTCATTAATATCAAAGCGGACAAAGCTATCTGATATCCTATTGTGAGTTTGGGTTAACTCTTTCACTTTAAAACTCATTTTAAGGCAAGGGTCTAAACAGGTGTCAAAAAGTTGCGTTTTCCAGCCATTAACAAAGTTCTTGACCTCATTGTAAACTTCATCTACTACCAGAACCATAGAATAAGGAGGAATAGAAATGAAAACCCTATATATTTCTGGGAAATTTGAAGGAATCTTTGACTTGCGCAGTAAAGACAATAATGTTAAAGTACAAATCACAATGACTAGTTGGACAAAATTAGAAAAATTTAATTTGTATCAAAATCTAATATATACTGCTTTTTTGATCTTCATGATATAAAATTATGTATTGTATAACACACTTGACTTTAAAATAATCTAGAATAATTCTCTGAAATTAGAAGGTGCTTAATAATCCTTAATCATAAATATCTAATTGAGACTATCGCCTCTGATACACACCTCTTGTTGAAGTGATGACAGCAAGAGCTGCTTGGTCGTTTTGGACAAAGATGAAAAGTCACAACATTATGTTGTTTTTATTTTGGTAAGTACGATTGACCACATTTGTAATTTTCAAGGGTCAGTTATATGGGTACAGCCCCTTCCTCCCCCCTCCCCCCTACCACAAGTTAATGTATGGATGTAGTTGCTATCATGTATAAATCAGCTGTTTAAAAACATACATAAGAGCGCAACCTAGTTTTATAATATAAATACTGAGACCAATATTTTTTGTAAATTTTCTTACATAATTAAATTTTTTAAGGCTTAATATGCACATAAAATTCATTTTTAATCTGTTGTGAATAGGGAAGAGAAAGGTGGAAGCTTGGCTACAAGGCTTTTAGTAAATTATTGCAAAAGGAATTTATTTAGAATATTTTTTCTGAATAATTACTAAAATCATGTTATTTACTAACAGCCTTATAGCCGTTTTGGCCTTTCAAAAGTTCCAATTTTACTTCAGGCTAGCCAGGCAGAATCTTCTACCTGGATTCTATTCTATACTTTATCTTCTTTGACCAGAACATTAGTTTTATCCTCACAAGAATCATTTGCAATGTTGTTAAACCAGGGAAACATACATCCATACCATTCCATCACATGTTGTTGCAAAATATTTTCATTACGCTGTTCATGAGTACCATCCATTTCATCATAAGCGGTACACCAATAACCATCTCCGATTTTTGAGTCATGCAAGAAAAGTTCAACCTCAAAGTTGTAACCTTTGTAAGAGCCACTGTGGAGCATTCCAAATTCCTTATTAGGATAGAATAAAAATAGGGTAGTGTTTTAGAGGCTAGTTTGTACTTTGTTCTCTAAAAGAGAACAACATCAGACTTTTAATCTACCTTAACAATCAAGCATTATGAAAATACATAAATGCAATACATAATTTTGTTTTATTTTAAAAAGAAGTGTATGAAAAATGGTATAAAAATGTAATGGGACATGCATAAGGATTTATATTAATGCATGTTCTAATTTTATTTTTAATACAGTAATACATACATTATTTGTTTGTCAAAATAAAATCATTAAACAAATCCCTTGTTTGTTAATGTTCTTTGGACTCTATACTTAAAAGACTAAACTAAAAAAACATGCTAATAGTTTTGTATAACATTACAAATTTAGCAGTACATATTCTGCCTAGTTTAGATTCTATCCCTGACTAGTACTGTGACTTCCTACAATTTTTAAATTGCTTTTGTAAGATGGATCAACTAGGTAAACAGTTGACCTTGTTGTTGATAAAATGCTTGTAAACTTGTCAGTTTTTTTCAACTTCTTGCAAAATCCATGAGGAGCAAAAAACATCATTTCAGTTTCAGTTTTCTCTATTTTTTCTACAGTTTCCCCTGATTTAAAGGAAAAATTTTCATAGTCAGCATTGTAGAGTTCTGTTTTTAAAACTTTGTAACTTTTGTTGCCATCTTTACCTTTCCAAGATATGTAGTCATAGTCCTTAAGATTTCCATTAAAGAATTTTTTATATGTTCGATACCCATAAAATGTAGACTTGTTGTAGTCAAATTGTCCATCCTCACAGACATAAATAATAGGCATAGTGATTTCATCTAAATCAGCAACTGAGTTTTCCTGTACAATTGGTGCTCTTATATAAATTCCTATTGAATTCTGCATTTGGTAGATGAACATCAAAAATGCAAGTATTTGAATGAGAGTGTTTAGTAACTTTTTCCTTTCCATCTTAAAAGTTACAATAATTTTCATGTAGTCACAAGATCACAACTTTATTCAAACTGACAAATGTTTACATGTTCAATAATCAAAGTTAATTTTACTGTAAAAAATGCCCAACAAATAACCATTTTTTATAAACTAATATGATACTGTATTATATCTTTTCAGAAACTTTTCAAAAACATTTATTAAACGTTTTGATGTGCTATTACTATCCCTTTAGATTTGAAAGGATTGCATTGGTTCATAATCTTTTATTGGACTTTTTATTATACTTTTTGATTAGAAAACATTAAGATTTTAGATCATTTTATTTGATTGATAAAAGAAAATTACAATTTAAAGATCTAAATATTAGATAGTAATTTTTCAGTGAACCTAATATTGGAAAAAAAAACTTATTAAAGAAAAGACCTTAATGTATTTACAAAAACTTCCTTCAAATATTGTACACCTTAAAAGTAAACATTATTTTGTAATTTATTTTACAACACATTTAATTAATTTCATCAATATAATAATATGTTAAAAATGTAAATGTTTTGTTTAAAAAATTATCCTATGCGTTAAAGTAGTAAGGACTTTTTTGTCTGTAGTTTAAGATATCAATGATAAATGAATTGAATATATAGAATTATATATTTTAGGGAAGCTTCATATAGGTCCTTTGAAGGTTTTAGGCTATTTGATTTTTTAGGTTCCAGTATTGGTATGGTTCAGGTAATGGTTCTGTAATTCCTTTCTCTTCGAATAAGAAGCCCTTAGAAGTTAGGAATCAGCCACTAGTGTATTTATAATGCATATGTAGACATGTAAAATGCTTTAAAACACACAAAATGTTTTCTATAAAACATGTTTATGTATTTTTTTGGATTTTAATGAATTTTAAATGATGTCAAATGCATCAATTATCTATAGAATTGTTTTAAACATGCACTTTTGATTGTCTCATTATAAAATTTTACTTGTTTGTGTGTGTGGTTTTAAAACAGGATTGGCATAAATTTGTGTTATATGTATACTATCTTTAAACAAATTTATTTATCATTCTTGTTTTAAAGGGAATGGCATTTAGAATTGTTGTTAAACTGACGTCATTAATTGATTTCTTGAAATACTGGTAGGTGGATTACAAAATATACAAAATGTATTTTTTTCAATATAATATTTGAAGAAACAAAATATTTATTTTGTTTTATTTAAGCTACAGACAGCTAACCATCCTGTCACTTTAAAGGAAGGATAAAAAAAAGTCTGCTTATGAATAATTATTATGATTGGTGGAAAACAGTTAGGTCCAAAACCTATATTTTCCATTCCTGATAAATCCTGTTAGTTTAAGAAGCAACATAAGAGGACACATATCTATAATACAAAGAAGAACGATGTCTGTCTGTCCGTCTGTCCGTCTGTCCGTCTGTCCGTCTGTCCGTCTGTCTGTCTGTCTGTCTGTCTGTCCCTTAAGATCTCGATAACCACTGAACCGATCGGATTCTACTCTTCAGGGTATATACCTATTGGTCCTGAAAAAAATCCCCCCCCCCCATTTTTTTTTTTTCTTAAGATTTCCTTGGTCCTTTAACGAATTTCGCCTTAATTTTTTTTATCACCTCTTGGGGCAAAGCCCCTAGAGGCTAGGGGCGAAGCCGCTAGTTCTTAAATAAAGAAAGCTACTCACATTAATATTTGTGCTCATACAGAAAGGGAGTGGAGAATATACTGTAATTTCACAGGTACCCAAAGTTTTATCAACACAATTTCTTACTTCGGGTACTTTTATTAAATCTTGTTGGGTTGGTTCCAGCAAGCAGTATCAAAATTTATCCCTCATTGATTTTAATCTACAGAAGGGGTGATTTTGTAAATCGCAATTAAAGGTTTACACAAATTTATCATCCATTGTACCATCCCTGATGTAAAATTGTCATATTAGTGATTGGCTTGCATAGAAGGTTTGCTTCAAATAAAAAATTTAAAAGTTTTATAAAAAGTTAATTTATAAAACTAAATTCTACATTTTTCATATTTTTTGTCACTTCCCTTAATGACCTCATAAACAAGAAGTCTGGTTTTAGAAATTAGTTTTATAACCAGTGCTAGATTAAAAGAAGGCTGACAAGATGTGTGGCTTTGTCTTTTTTGTTATTGAAATTAGATAGTGAAAATTATTCATTTGTTTTTATGATATCAATTATTAGTGTTAAGTTTTAAATACATAAACCTATGAAACTTTAAAAAATAAGAGAACCTTCTATGAAGAAAAAAAGAGAAAAATTAAAATCTTGAATTAAAAAGCTAATATAAAGTGTTGCAAAATAAGTATAAAAATCAATATAATTGATTAAAATTCAGAATACTGTTCTATAATCTATACAAGGTTTCATTTTACTAGGACAATTCTACATATAAAAAATATAACATTACCTGGTTATTAGCACTGCGCTTATTTCTTTTGATTGGAGTTGTGCTCTTTAACTTCTTACTAAAACAAAAACAAAATATCTAATTAAAATTATTTTTAATTTTGATTATTAATAATTAAAGTATATGGATGTATTTCTGTGTGCCCAATATTATTTTGTAATTGGCTAAACCGATTATACAACAAATTTTATAATTAGTTGGTCCTTTACAGGTTTTATGCTATTATAAGGTAAGCCAGACTACCCTTTAAGAAATATAGAACCATGAAAAAAGTCTCCTTTCGAAATTATTTTTCTTTTTTTGAATTTGAACAAAAAATATGGAAGGGATACAATTTTCCGAATAGTCTTTAAAAGTTTAAGGAAAAAAATATTTTTTTTGTTTTTTGGGGGGGATAATTTATCTACCATTGACATATGCCTGCGTTCCTGATCAAACTAGAAAGCAAGATCAATGGCAATGACCATGATATCCATTTTCCATAATAAAGTTAATAGAAAAGATTGCAAAAAATAATGCAAAATAGAACAATGAATGTTTTTCTGTCAGCATGGAGTTTAAAATTATACATAAGAACTACAAAAACAATTTGACTCCGTTTTCTAAACATATCATAGTTTAAGGCAAAATTTCTTCTCAACCCAATTTTATTTTTATCTTATTAAAGTATATCCTATAAATAAGCAGTAATTATTGTAATCATTGATAAACAAGAACACTATCCATAAAAGCTCAGCTTAATGCATCAGCTCAGCTAATAACAATATAACATTGTACTAATCATCCTAGTAATCAATATTAAAAAAAGAATAATTACAATATGTAAAACTTTTATCAAATAGGCAAAAAATGAACTTTCTGGGAATGATTATTGACTCACAGACTTTTATATCATACCTGACTGTTACAGAAATCCCCATGTGAAGTTATCATAGGAGAATTATATCTATTTCCTAATTCACTATATCTTGTATGTTTATTGTATTGATATATTTTATGCAAAAATTGCCTATGATGATTCATTGCTTTCTTTGTAGTTACAAATCAAAATTTGTATCTTTCTGTTTAATTCAGTTATGAGGTTGACAATAATTGTAACTTCTTAACTTCTTCTATTTGACGTCGAAGCTTTTTTTTTGGGGGGGTGGGCGTTGGGAAAAGGTTAAAATTTTCAATATGGGAGAGGGGGGGGGATGTTACTTATGGTACCCCCAAATTTAGTTGGGGTTGTTGGTTTAATAAACCCATTACCCTTTAGCCCACTCTCCTTTAGGCTTTGAATTATAAATCAAGAATTTCACTTTTTAAAACATATAAAAAAAGTGTTCATATCATAGATATAGATTGGGACAGTGGCTTGTAAAAGCTTTGCCAGATTGTGTAAACCTTGAGAAGGTGAAAAAGGGAAGACAGGCCTTCCAACTTTCAATTTTAATTAAAGTGTTGACAATATCCCAAGAGGGAGAGGGAGTCCAATGAGCTGTTTATTACACTAGTCAACAAAATACTATAATAATGTTTTCTTATTCGTTGGCTTAACATCTTTGGGGACTTTGATTGGTTAGTTCATAAGGTTGAGTGTTTAAACGTTTCAACCACTGATTTTAATCTACAGAAGGGTTCATTTTGTAAATCATAATAGGGGATGTACAATCGTACATAAATTAAACGGCCATTGTCTTATCCTTTTAGATCCCTGCAATCCTCTACTGTACAAATTATTCTTTTTAAGGGAGGTGACACATTTTCATCTTCCGATTTGTCATTAAATCTCCATTTTCTTTGTTTTTTTAGTGTGCAGTCACTGCCGCATATCAAAACATCCGCATAGCAGTCATAATTGCAACAAGGATGACAACATCTATAAGTAGCAAAGCTCAATAAATAAATTAAATAAAATAAATCACGAAACTTTTTAAAATCTAAAAATCTAGTAATCGAACTAGCACCCTAACCAATAGGCAAATCTTAATAAAGCTTTGTAAAAATATGAAGAATGTGAACTTATTAAATCCCTAATATTTTTATAGTTATTATATATAAAATGATCTTGAAAAGGAGCCAAGAAAATCACGTTTCCCCCAAAACGTTTCAGAGACATAAATACATACAGTCGGATATTTGAAATAATAGAGTAGCTTTGCTTCTAAAAAGACAAAACAGCAAATAAATCATATCGATTGTGTTTAATGATGGAGAAAAATGCAATGGGGAGTTGGGGCTATTTAACAACTTGCGTTTCTGATTATTATTTAGTGTGATACAAACGCGGAGATGTACGCACACCTTTTTTTCATCTATTTGATGTAAATTTAAGTTTATGCTCTTGTGAGCAGATAAATTGGAGGCCCTAGCAAATAATCTAAATAAATTTTATATTGGAATCATATTACATGTCTGTCACCGAATAAATATTTTTTTTATGTTATGCTGATGTATGTTATATGTCGAATAGTTAGCTAATAAGTTTTGTATTTTAGATAATAAATCAGATAAATAGCCAGATAGACAACCAGAAAAAAAGGCGGATATATATGTAGATATTCGGATAAATAGATAAACAGTTAGATAGATAGAGAGACAGATAGATAGAGAGACAGATAGATAGAGAGACAGATAGATAGAGAGACAGATAGATAGAGAGACAGATAGATAGAGAGACAGATAGATAGAGAGACTGATAGATAGATAGACAGATAGATATTTAGGTAGATAGATTAATGTAAAATAGAAAAATAGATAGAACAGTAGACAATCATATAGACCATTGGAAATGCTTTATGTTGTAAAAACTAATTGTCGACAGATAGATACTAAAAAATAGAAACACGCGGACAGACAGAGGAATAGGTAGACAAACGTTGCAGTAAAGATTAGACAGATAGACAAACACGTTTACTTTATTACATAAAAACTGCTTGGTTATTAGGGCTCCATTAATATTACGCTGATTTTTAAACAACAAAATTTAATAAAATCTTAATATTAAAACATATAATTAAGTCATCATTTTTTAATTCTTCTAATTTAAATTTTATATAGGGACTTGAAATCAAATTTATTATAAACAATAATAGTATGTATGTTCTTAATGTTTTTTTGTACAATTATCTGATGTAATCAGCTATGCTTTCATAGATATTGTCATCCTTGTTGATTAAAGATAGAAATTAAGAAATTCTAAAGATAGATAGATATAGAGATAGATAGATAGAGAGAGAGAGAGAGAGAGAGAGAGAGAGAGAGAGAGAGAGAGAGAGAGAGATATATATATAGAGAGAGAGATAGAGAGAGAGAGAGAGAAAGAGAGAGAGAGAGAGAGAGAAGACAGATACGCATATCTACAAAAAGTAAAAGAAATTAAGCAAAATTTATCAATGGCGAGAATATGCTAAGCGCCGAAAAATTATTAAAAAGTTTGATTGATTGATTTACTATGGACCCATGAACAATTGATTGATTTGCAAAAATAGGGATTTGCCGAGTTTTTTGAAAGATTTTTTTTTTAAAACGTGAAACGTTTTATTTTCAGAAGGCATATATAATAATATGATTTTCAGTAAAATTTTTTTTTTTCAATTAACAAATCTTACAATCCCATTTTACAAAGGAGGAAGGTATATTAAAAAGTAATATTTTGCATCAATGATAAAAATCAAGAAAAACATGTTAATTTCTTCACGAGCAAAAAGGCAGGATAAGGTATAACCAACAAGCGAATTAAATCGAAAACAATTTTGGGAAGCTGATAAAAAGGTCGTCTTTACTATGATGTTCTTGGCTACAGCTGGTAGGAAGGTTAAAATAAACCGAATTGAGTCCAGGTGATCTAGAGATGTTTAACGACAGACAGGCAGACATCGTAATACATTAATTGTGTAAATATAATGTGGAATTGTTCTATATATATTTTTGCTCAAAAACTCAAGAACCCTACATAACAACCAATTGAGACATTATAAAAGAATTTGATGGTAGGAAAATTAAAGGTTTGATTTTGTACAGTTCATATTCTGTACTTATTCCTTAAATATTATAAACATTTTCGAAAAATTGTATTTTCTAAAATCAAAGATATTGTTTTAAAACAAAATAATAATTAAACTAAATTAAAGTATTATGATCGTTTTTGCACTTGTACTTTTAAAACTTGTTAACATTCTCAGACTGCTGGGTGTCTATCGCCTATTAAAGAATCCAGATCCGTTTCTGTTTCTCTCTGTCTCTTTCTGTCTCTCTCTTACTCTCTCTATCTCTATCTCTCTCTCTATCTCTCTCTCTCTCTCTCTCTCTCTCTCTCTCTCTCTCTCTCTCTCTCTCTCTCTCTCTCTCTCTGTCTCTCTCTTTCCTATCTTTCCATATCCACCTCTGTCTCTCTTTCCTCACTGGCTCCCTCTCCTGTCTATCTGTCTCTTTCTCTCTCTCTCTCTCCTCTAAAATATCCGTACTGGAAATCAGTACTAAACCATACTCTGCTAATGCTGTGTGAATAAGTTACACTGTAACAAATTGATTATGAGAAAATGCGAAACAAAAAAATCACAATGAAAGTACAATTTTATGCATTGATTGATTATAACAATAATTACTTGCGGAAATCCCTAGTAAATAAAATATTTTGCTCCTTATTCTGAATATTTTTAATCACTAGTTTTTTAGATGTTTTTCATTTCAACTCAATAATTCTTATTATTTATCTTTCATTGTCTTATCCCTTAAGATCCCTGGAGAGAGCCATGTAACTTGTGCAGTTGATCTAGCTACCTTCTTCTTAAAAATAACCTAAAACCTATCTCGATAAAATGTGGATGAATTAGACAAGCAATTAATAGTTATTTCTCGCATCGTTTTAATCTTATGATTGTACATTTTTATATTCGTAAAAAGCTGGATATAATACGATGCTAGACGTAGTTTTTTCGTATGGATGAGAACCGGTTCCTATCCACCGGATTCGAATGAATACGAGAAAGTATCTTAAACAAATAACCTAATATTTTAAGCTAATAAGACAACGTTTTTTTCAGATTAAAGAATGAGATTATTAATAATATGCTTAAATTTATCTCTAATATATTGCAATGTTGTTAAAAGACAGGTATTTTTTTATTTTAAACAATCTAAACATAAAAAAATGATGAATAATTATAAGCACAAAAAATACATGAACATAACATTCAAATAAATCAAAACCTGTTTAAATTATTTTTAATTGTCTTACTTATTAAATGAAATACAATTTTTAGTAATGAAATTTTATTATAAAATAATTAAATTTAAATAGATGTCCAAGATAATTCTTATTTTTAACACTAGTGGTGGATACGCCCCTAGAGTCCTCTAGGGGCAAATAAGGGTTGGTAGGGAAAGTCAGTTTTGAAAGAAAAGAAGGGTGGTGGAACCTTCCCAAAATAGTTATAATGACCTATGAAAAGCTACCTGTAGAGGAGAACCATATCGGTTCAATGGTTAGCGGAACTTACAGACAGACAGATCCTTTACTTTATGATAAGGATTTTGCTTCCTTATTGTTTTATCTCTTGCCAAACCTAGAAATAGTGTCTAACTCTGATTATGACGTAACAAAAAATAGCCAATGAGAGACCAGAATACACTGTAATTGACCAATGGTAAAATTTATAGTGGCCTCTCATTGGCTATTTTTTTACGTCATAATCAGAGTCAGACACTTTTTCTAGATTCTCTCTTGCCTTTACATGAGATAAATTGTGAAATTATTTGTTTAGATTCCTGATGATGATTTATTATGCTGTAGATGTGTTAAGTTTGGCACTTGTGAAACTCAAATTCCAGGTAAACTATTTTGGAAAGGGAGGGAAGGGACAATTGTCTATGAATGAATCTTCCCTTAAAGGAAGCCTGCTAGAAATACATCGATCTAACTACTACCACAAGTAGACCTAATACCCCAAATACTCCAAATTTTGGATATTGGGTCTACTTGTGTCTTTCAGTTTCAGTAGTATTTGTAACTAATTTCTGTGTTTAAGCTTAAATTAATTTGGGAGAAAATTTTATAAATTAAATAGAATATAAACTGATATCCCAACTGTTCTTCAAAATATTTTATTCGACAAAGAAATTTTGTTTATAATTTTACAGTGTATCAATTTATTTTAAAGGCACTTTGTCTATGCAAAGTCCGTGCTGAGAACCCTTATCCTATACCTGCAATTCACTAATCCTGATGGATTATAACCTAATTTTCAGTACAAATAAATGGTTGTTCAAAATAACTTTTTTTTTATTTTTAGAAAATTCAAGAACAGTTCGAGGATTAACTTGTAAATCAGAGGAATGTAATTCATAATTAGATTAATGTGGTCACAACTTACATATTATCGACTTGATAATATATTATTTCATTATAATATATCATTGATATATATTGAAATGTTGGATGGCGTACACAGCAAATCCACAAGGGGATAAACAATAAGGGGGGTGAAAGAAAAGGAAATCATTCTTTCCTAATTTCAAATTTAAGGGGCTTATTTACACCCCTCCACATCCCCACACCGCATACCACTGCAGGTTGGATAATTTAAAAAAAAACTTATCTAAAAAAAATATTTTATAGTATTAATATGGTATTTGAATTGTCTGTTTATCTGCCGTAAAAGTGTGAGACAAATAGTTATTGTTTTGCTGATATATCCTCTTGTTTTAATTTCTCTTCTATACTAGCAAAGCTGGTTAAATATGTGTCTTCCACTTCCGCATAATTTTTACATCCACACAATTTTTTCATTTGTAACCAACCAACATATCAAGATCTCAAAGTTGTTAAACTAAAAAAATATTAAAACTTTGTGGACTAATATAATAGCATTGGTTTAACATTATCAATGTTTTTGTATGCAGTGGAAACATTACCCCAATATCACCTTGCTGCCTTAGAAATAGCCTTTAGTAAATTTATAAGAGGGCTGTTTAAACTAAGAGTATAGAAAAGAGCAAGGAATTTTTTTTGCTGTTGTAATGATATTCTATTATAATGATTGGATATTGTTGTGATACATTTTTTACGGAAATGTATGCACATCAGCTAGATGTATATTTTTTTTAGACCAACTGAAAATTGATTGCCCATTTCTTCCCTAATTTCCGAAGTTGTACAGCAGATAACCCAACTATTGCAAAAGCTATTTTCAGCTAATCCGGTCAAAGGGAAAAGCGATATAATGTATAAACGATTTATACAATATACATTCAAAATTAAAACTTTTCAAATTTTGATTTTATTTGGAAGTTTGAAGCTTTTTTAGCTAGTAGTGGATATTGAGGTAAGATAAGGGTGCTATGTACACATTTGGAAACTAGAATTCAGCTGACCATTTTATAGAACCATTGTTTTATAAAGTCTAAACTAAGTTTGTAATTCACAATTCAAACTACATTCGAGAATTTCTTGAAATAGATACGCTTCAGCTTGGATAAATAAGTAAAATTTTATGATCTAAGGGATAGTATATAAGTACAATGCATGATAAATCAATATTCCCCCTATATCAAACTACAATGACAAACTACATCCCAACAACAATTGAGAAACAACTCTTTGATTGAATGACCTTTTCTCAACTGTGCATGTTCATAAATTGCACCTTTTTTGAGCCAAGGAATTCCTTCTACTGTTTCTATTAATGTCAAGCATCTGAAATGGCAGCAGTAGGTGCAACTTTGTTCGTCTTTAATTAGTGGGTTCATAGATAACTATTTTCTTAATAAGTAATACGATATAAATTGATTACATAATGAATATTCAGTTTCAATGTTTTAAAGCTACTTCAGATGCAAATGAGGTAAAGTAGTTTTTTTTCATGTAGCAGAGCTATTCCATATTTTATGTCTGTTTGTCTATACTGCATTATTATGAAATGCTAGTATATACTTAATTGCTAAGAAGACTATATTAAATCTTTGTCCTTAATTTTTTTTTTATAAATGTTCTTTTAATTTTATCTAGAAATTTTTCCACTATGAAAGTTTTTTTATACAAATCTTTATATTTGAAAGAGTAGAAACCTTTAAGTAATAAACATAAAATTTTAATACTATTTTGTATGTAAAATAACAAATCTAATATAATTGCTATTTAGAAAAAAGCTGATGTAATATTAATGATATGCGGGGGTGAATATGTGGTATTCGGCAACTCTGGGCCAGGCAGAAACCAAGACATTATAGTGATGCTACGCACCCAGCTAAATCCTGTTATTCTACAATTGTAAAGCCACCTGCAAATATGTCAGATAACGGTATTGATTTCATCTCTCAGTTGTCCTGCAAGTGGAGGGAGGGGTGTTACCCCTCCCTCTCCCTTCTTAAGCACCGGAACCTTCCCCTTCAACCACCAAGTTATCAGCACCACCTCAGCCCTGAGGATAAAGGATCTAAGCCTTCCCTCACCTGATAGAATCACCCCCCACACAGACTGTTGTTGTCACAGTAATCATCAAACCTTCCCTTTTAGTACCCAGACCTACCACTCAACCCCTCTATGCTTATCTACCTATTGTGCTGTTCCATGGGCTATCCTGCCTCCCCCGGACAGGGATAGCCATCTACCTAACCATTGCAACTATCTATGTTTTACTTGTATGATTTACCTTTAACTATCTTTATTCCTAATCCATATGTATTTATATTATGTTGTACAACTTTAGTAAACCTTAGACCCTGAATAAAGGAACAACTGAATAGACTCTGTTTATTATTTAGTGATTGCTAGAGAAGCGTAGCTTCTCTATAATATATGTGTCCACGTCTGTTCGCACTGCCGTAGTCATTTGAACTCTGGTGTCTGCCATTTAACCTAGGCGGATACCACAACTTTTGGTGACAGCTGTGTGAGATTACGGCAAACCACAAGTGTAGAGCAGACACGCAGCTGAGGCTAAGGTACTCCCAGCAGTGAAACTGGCAAAACTGACACAAGCAACCTGAATTACCCACCCTGGATAGCAAGGTCTAACTCTGTATCCGGCAGTTGTGGAAGCGAAACCTAGCAAAAGACCACTAAGTGTGGCGGAACCCGAGCTGCGGAGAGTAGCGAAATCGGACGAGAGACTGCGGAGAGCAGCGAAACTTGATGGAGAACCGCGAGAAGCGCCGACATCTAACGGAGGATTGAGCGCTCAAAGGCTGAAACAGGCCTGCGGACGGGCTGAAACAGGCCAAATAAGTGCAAACGGCTGAAAATAGGCCAACATTTACTGCAAGAGATAGCAGGATCCGAACCAGCGGCGCTGCAGGAAGGGACATTCCCTGCCGCCACCAGCCGGATTCGGATACACGGCGCTGCAGGACGGGACATTCCCTGCCGCCGACAGGCTGAAACAAGCCAAATAGCTGCGAGCTGTGAGCGAAAATACGAGTGTAGTGTACCAAGCAGAAGAAAAACTACGTTAACTCCAAGTATCCTGAGAGGCTACAGCACAGCCACCCATCTAGAAAAACAGATATTATATCACATTTTAGGGATTACCACCCTAGTGTGAAAGCTGAACAATAGATTTATGGGCAAGGCTTGGTAAACAAATTTGTTGTGTATTGTGATAAAGCCAAAAATAGAACAGGCTTGGTAAGCAAATTTGTTGTGTATTGTGATAAAGCCAAAAATAGAACCTAGATGTAATATAACAATGCATTGATAAACAATCTGACCCCCAAGCCTTCAGCACAACAAATACACCCCTTATCCCAACGGAAGGGGAGGGGCCCACCATCAATTGAAGCAAATACAATTGAGGTGACATAACAATAAGCTCAGGATTAAGGAAAAGGCACAATTACCTCACCACCCAGTTACTTCAAACCTACAGCACCCCCCTCCCCATAGGGGGGAACGGACGGTTTTACCCTGTCCCCTCACGCGCTCCCCCTCCTACCCACACTTGAATAAGTCCGCCCACGGTGTGGAGATAGCGACCGGGAGAAAAGAGCGCCATTTACGGGTCGCGCAGCAGAGCTTGGGACGCACAAAAAATTCAACGGAAAAAAGAGATCAAGCGGACCAATGAGAGAGCAGATTGAGGGATAGAGGCGCGTTTTACCTGTGTGCACACTCTGACGGCGCGTAGGCGCGTTGCAAGAAAAGGGGATTTCACACACACACACACACACAGGAGAGGGGGCCACTCTATAGCATACAACAGAGATATTTTTTTAGAAGAAAAACTTGCAAGCTCCTCCCTCCCTATCTACAGTGTGATAAGGAAAACTAAATCAGTTCCTTAGACCAGCTCAGACCCTCAACATCTTCCTAGCTCTGCCAACCCTACTTCAAAGCTGAGTGGCTAGTGAACAAAATATATGTATATATAAATACCTAAGTGTTAACAACTCAATACTAAGTTGTGCAGCAACCAAGTGATAAATAGTGTTGTTTTTTTTTGTATCATGGTTGCAAGTAAGTGAATACTAACCTCACCCTACAACACTGGAGACTGATATGGTAACTTAACGAAAGTACGCCCACCCTGTGGAAATAGCCTGACTTGATGCCCCACACTGGGCAGTGGTGGTGTGTACCTTGACCATAGACCCTCATAGTTGTGAACTATATACAGAGGAAGCATGATATTTTTGGAGCAAGGAGGAAAGCTAGCTAGCTCTGCGGATATTCCTATACACGTATATATATATGGGAGTGTAGCCATATATAGATAGCCTACATATCCATATATCTACTAGCGGATACGCTCCTAGAGACATCTATGGACACCTAACATAGGAATAGGCTCTTCACCCAGATGCCCGACGCGTACCTGGGGGTGGGGGAGCCGCCACCCAAGCCTCCCTGGGAGCCCCCAGGCATGGAACGACTGGGGACCGGCCTAAGGATGGAGAATGGTGACCTGCTGCAGTGGAAGGCCTTACCCAGCACGGAGGGAGCAGGGTTGACCAGCAGCAGTGAGGCTGTTCCCCCACACTCCAAGACCAGATGCCTCTACTCTGTTGAACCACTGCACATGACCCAGCCAAGTCCCCCCATGCTGCTGAAGATGGAGGCCCACCAGGATGCAGAGTTCCAGCTAGGGAAGTCAATAAGAAGGCCACCCCCTGCCAAAACCAGAATCACCGCAGGGGCTCCCCACCAGCAGCTGACAGAGCCTGGCAGGGACGCAATACCAGCTGGCAACTCTGGCCTAACTCAGGTGGCTACCAACAGCCCGCTGGCAGTCCAGAACCCAGTTCAGGCTACCATCAGTATGGCATCTTCTGGGCCTTGCCGGTTCAACTGTGGGTACCTGTCCACACACTGGCCACAGATACCCCCCAGAGATCATAGCCCCACTTCCAACTGGCACCATCAACGGCCTTTGCTACCAACTACCTGGAGTAACTGGAGGCAGGATCCCTCATGTGGAGAAGCACCTGCAGAAGCTAAGGCCGAGGCTGGCCTCGCCACCCAGGAGAGGAGAGCTGCTGTTGGATGGAAGGGACCTGTGTGGATGGGGAGGAGGCTGAATGTAACCAAGGAGCCACCACAAGCAGCCCAGCACTGCCTGATCCCTAGTAGGGGAGACCCTGTTTGTCAGCTGGTGCCCCACCTGGAGGATGAGAGACCTGGCAGGTTGATACACCCTGGGGAAGCCGGACTGATGGGACCCAGCTGGACGAAGGAGCGCTGCTGCTTCAACGGCCACACAGCCGCCAAGTGTAGAACCGGTTGGGTCCAGGCAATGAAGAAACACCAGGCAGCCCAACAACCTGCATACAACCAGTCTGACACCCAGGTCTACCTGGAGGGAGATGCCCAGCCGTCACCCCAACCAGCTGCCGCCGCTGGGGCCGCGGCTACCCAGCAGTCTGTGTCTCAGATTGGGACCATAGTGGCCAGGATCAACCTGCTGGGAGGAGCGGCTGAACCCAACCATGTTGGCCTGGACTTCAGCCTCAACCACATGGGACCGGAGTTCGTGCAGCCAACCAACATTGCGGAGCCAGAAGTCCTGCGGCCTCTGCCGGTCGGCCTCAACATGTTGGTACCCGTCAGACCGCGTCCCCCGAAGGAGGAGGTAACCCCTGTCACCCCCAGCAAGAGCCGAGGGGCGCTACCCAGCGCCACTGGGACGGTGTACGGGGAGGCCCTGGCGGCCGCCGAGCGGGAGAGGCAAGAGGCGCTAGCCAGCGAGTCTGAGTCGGTGTATGGGACGCCAACCGGCGTCGCCACCTGGGAAGAACGAGAGGTGCTTCCCTGCACCACCAAGCTGATGTCTGGGGCGACAACTGTCGCCGCAACCTGTGAAGACTGGGGGGTGCTATCCAGCGCCCCACGCTGGTGCCTGGGGCGACAACCGTCGCCGCCACCGAGAGACCTGGACCCCTGTGAAGACTGGGGGGTGCTATCCAGCGCCCCCACGCTGGTGCCTGGGGCGAAAACCGTCGCCGCCACCGAGATACCTGGACCCCGGAACGAGCCCGCAGCCCCAGAGGAAGGGGTGACACCCGTCACCCCCAGTCAGCCAGAGCCCCCAGCCAGCAGGGAGAGTCCAGCTGTCCCTCACCCTCAACTGCGTCCAGCTGTCTACCTCCCTCAACCAAGCCAGGGTAATTGTATTGCATTGGTGTACCAGGAAGTTTGTGCTGGGTCAAACTTGCCTACGCCCCCTGCATCTGCCCCAGGAACCAGGATATCAGCCATTACCAGCCAAACTGAAGAAGCTTTGACCGCTGCCTGGGGAGTAACCCAACTAGATGCACCAAGTGCTGAGCCTAACCATAGAAGTAGAGGATCCCCAACAATTATGTCTACCCAAGATGGAGACGATGTGCCTGGACACCTTCAGGCTAGGGGAGGAAATCCGGAGCCTTGTGCCTCCAGTCCACCAGCAGCAGTGGCCGTGGATTGGCCTGACCCCCAGCCAACTAGAGCGGAGCCAACCTTGCAGATCCAAGACAGCCTCCGGCACAGGGGATGGACTGTTACCTTCCCCTACCCTGCAGGTCTGACTGCCATGCACCACCCTGCCAATGTCCAGGATGAGCCTGAGGGAGGCAACGTTCCTACAGTATGGCAACCACCACCTGCCCGCGTTGACAGAGACCCTGGAAGCCGAATGAACCTGACCAGCCCCGAGGGCGAAGAAGCTGTGCCTGCATCCAGTAGCCAGCCTGCCAGCAGCAAGGTGACCAACAAGATGGAGACCACCAGCCCGGTAGAGAAACCTGAAGAGGTGTATACCAGGCGGCTGTTGGTCCAAGCCCCCTCATGTGCTGTGCCACCCCTGGAGGTTGCCAGGGTGGCCTCAGAAGTACACATCCAACGGCCAGAACATCCAACAGGACCAGCTACTCCAGCAGATATAGCAGATTCCGTTCGACCTGGGGAGGGCTGGAGTCTACCACCGTTCAGCAGCTGGTGTCCTGGCGGACCCATTCCACAAGGACAACGAACTGAAGGCCTCAACCACTGTCGGAAGTCTGGCGGTGCAGACAACCCCTCCCAGCCTTCCGAGGGGAGAGTTGTGGTATTCGGCAACTCTGGGCCAGGCAGAAACCAAGACATTATAGTGATGCTACGCACCCAGCTAAATCCTGTTATTCTACAATTGTAAAGCCACCTGCAAATATGTCAGATAACGGTATTGATTTCATCTCTCAGTTGTCCTGCAAGTGGAGGGAGGGGTGTTACCCCTCCCTCTCCCTTCTTAAGCACCGGAACCTTCCCCTTCAACCACCAAGTTATCAGCACCACCTCAGCCCTGAGGATAAAGGATCTAAGCCTTCCCTCACCTGATAGAATCACCCCCCACACAGACTGTTGTTGTCACAGTAATCATCAAACCTTCCCTTTTAGTACCCAGACCTACCACTCAACCCCTCTATGCTTATCTACCTATTGTGCTGTTCCATGGGCTATCCTGCCTCCCCCGGACAGGGATAGCCATCTACCTAACCATTGCAACTATCTATGTTTTACTTGTATGATTTACCTTTAACTATCTTTATTCCTAATCCATATGTATTTATATTATGTTGTACAACTTTAGTAAACCTTAGACCCTGAATAAAGGAACAACTGAATAGACTCTGTTTATTATTTAGTGATTGCTAGAGAAGCGTAGCTTCTCTATAATATATGTGTCCACGTCTGTTCGCACTGCCGTAGTCATTTGAACTCTGGTGTCTGCCATTTAACCTAGGCGGATACCACAAATACACACCTTTTTTGTTGTTTAGGCATGTGATGGATGCAAGTTCTCTAACCAGATTTCTACCAGAAGGAAACAATCAATCTGACGATTTTTTTTGTAGCGAAGCTACTGTATGGTATTCTGTATGTCGTTCTGATCTAAAGTAATGCAAGATTGCTCTCTCTCTCTCTCTCTTTCAAAAAGTTGAACACTAGCATACTTAATCGGACTTTTTGCTTCTTAAAAAGACAGTTTTTACTTTTAAGGGATGTATATAAAGAAATCATATAATAGTTAGATATTATTACTATAATCAAAGACAATAATTAGACTTGCAGACAACAGTAGTACAATCAAGAGATTATTTATCTGTAGGTCGTTTAGCAATGTACGCTTACTCCCCCACCCCTCAGTTATGGCTACATATTTTAAACAACAAATAAATAATTAGGAAAACTGTTACAAAGATCTTATTGATTGATATGCTTTTAAATAGTGCTGTAGATATTGAAAATGATCCAGCTGCCGAATTATTTTGCGAACCAGGTATTAAAGTGGTTCCCTAGACACTAAGTTATTATCTTTAACACGTAAAAGTATCTATCTTTTTTTATCTATCTGTCTCTGACCGACAATCTATTCATCTCAGAGAGGGATGGGTCATTGAACTGTTCATTACACTGCATGGTACCCAAAGTTTTGCGATGATGTTATCTTATTTCCAAACAAGTAATGTTTAAACTTTTCAACACATATTTGTAATCTGAAGAAAGGATTATTTTGTTTATCGTCACTGGGAATGTAAAACAAGTAATGGTCCTTTGTCCTATCTATCTATCTATCTATCTATCTATCTATCTATCTATCTATCTATCTATCTATCTATCTATCTATCTATCTATCTATCTATCTATCTATCTATCTATCTATCTATCTATCTATCTATCTATCTATCTATCTATCTATCTATCTATCTATCTATCTATCTATCTATCTATCTATCTATCTATCTATCTATCTATCTATCTATCTATCTATCTATCTATCTATCTATCTATCTATATATCTATCTATCTATCTATCTATCTATCTATCTATCTATCTATCTATCTATCTATCTATCTATCTATCTATCTATCTATCTATCTATCTATCTATATATATATATATAGATATATCTATCTATCTATCTATCTATCTCAAGGATTTGAACAATGCTGTACAAGTGTGGAAACAGGTCTGGTGAATGATTTATCCCTGTCTATCCATCTATCTATCTATCCCTAGGATTTGAACAATGCTGTACAAGTGTAGAAACTGGTCTGGTGAATGATTTATCCCTGCGTCTGGGTGTGCTAAACACTGGCAATCCATTAGGTAGGTTTCAAAGTGATAAACTAATAGTTTAACCAAGGACATTAACTTTTGTGGGTGGGAGGGGGGGGGGGGGGCAAAAGTGTGAGTGGTACAATATCATGTATTTTTTACAACTTTGTAGAGTAAAATGAGCGGTTTCAAAGTTTATTGGGGTAAACCTCCCTTTACACAACCCCTTAAACGTCTAAGTATTAAAGTTAAATTGCTTAAAAGCATAATGTTTTACTGCTTTACAAAACTTAATATGTCTAATTTTAAAAATACCTAATTCTAAACTATCTAAATGCCTAATTTAACAATGCCTAATTCTATAATTTTTTCACTAAAATACTTAAAATTTTGATAACATTTATCAAATTTGGTTCATCTTTACAATGAAGCTTCCCGTAGGTCATGGGAAGGTTTATAACGCTTTTGGGGAGGTTACCAACACCTTCCAATGAGAAATCGCCCTTTGAAAAAATCCCTCCCCCTCCCCCCGTTTTTTTTTTATATTTCTTCAATTTTTCTTTATAAAACTAGAACTAAAATGGGGGATGGTCAACTATCACCCCCCAAAAAAGCGATGCTATGGATACTGAGGTTAGGAAAAAACCAATGAAAATTAAAATTAATTTTCTTTGTCCTTCAACCTTTGATTTTACTAATTAATTTATTTCTCATGTGAGGTGCCACAAACTAATCATAAAATTTTATTTTTAAAATCGATGCTTTTCTTTAAGGGGGGGGGGGGTTTAATGCAACCATCTCGTAATCAATGATGGCACTTAGAATTCGAATTTTGATCTGGAATTTTTCATGAGTAATCCTTGGAAGGTCTTTTTTCCCTAAATCGAACAAAAAGTTGGAAAAGTAACGGCTGGCAGCTCAGCCGTTTAGCCGTTTTTTGCCTATTTTCAGGGATAATTCATCATTAATAACGTAGGAATCAACTTTTTAAAACATATTTTTGGTTTCATTCAGGTTAAATGATAGCAATACCCATTTTTTATATTTCTAGTACCAACAGCTACCGGCTAGAACCGTTTGATAAGGTTTTTGAGCCACAAAATGTATTATGTGGAGTAATTTGCTTTTAAGATATCCAAAAAATTGCAAAACTGCTGAGCCGCCAGCAGTTAGCTGTTACTTTTCCAACTTTTTGTTCGATTTAGGGAAAATAGACCTACCAAGGATTATTTATGCATAATTTCAGATCGAAATTTGAATTCTAAGTGCCATTTAATCATTGATTACGGGATGGTTGCATTACCCCCCCCCCCCCCCTTTGGGTCGGTCCGTCCGTACGTTCGTCCTGTTTTCTATTTCAAACTATATTTTGAAATTTTGGAGGGGGGTCGTAACCCCCCTCCCCCCCAGACTTATTGAATTCCCCTCCACACTGCAAACGCCCCTAGAGGACTCTAGGGGGCGTAGCCGCCATTTTAATATATTCAACAACAGTTTTAAGATATGCTTAAAATTAGGTTTTTTTAAATTAGGTATTTTAAAATTAGGTATTTTTAAACTTAGGTATTTATAGTTAGGTGTTTTGTCACATTAGGCATTTTTAAAATTAGGTATTTTTTAAATTAGACATTTTTAAATTAGGTATTTATAAATTAGGTGTTTTGTCACGTTAGACATTTATAAAATTAGGCATTTTTGAATTAGGTATTTTTAAAATAGGTGTTTTGTCCCCACTCCTTTTTGGAGACCATTGTTTTAGAGGTCCTTGGAAGTAAAAATTGGGGTATGATATATTATTTGTCCAGGTACAACCCGAAATGGATTTCAACAAACCCCAGTAAACTCCGCCCTTCCAGGCGATCCTAAACCAAGACGCCTCAGACAGGTAAAAAATTTGTATTTTTTTAATCAAGGGGGTTTATCTACATGTGACCACTAATAAACAGATTTTTTTTTATAAAAGAATAGGCAAAGGCCCCAAAGCAGGGTTATGGGCTATTAGCCTTATGTTGATAAAATAACAAGAAAATATACATATTTATTTCAGGCAATCTGTAATGATGAGAAAACAAGAGCTGTAAGCAATTTGGAAGGCGGAAAAATATGTGGCAAAAGAGATTCTAGGTATTTTCTACTGAAATTTTACCATCCACCCCCCCCTCCTTCAATAAAAAAATCTATATTCTTATTACTTTAAATTATTTTTAGAGTTTATAAGCATGTTGAACAGCCAGAAAGCTTCACAAATCCAGGTAAACATACTTAATGCCATTATCAAGTATGTTCAAGAGAAGGAGTCGAAGGATAAGATATACTCAATTCAAAAAATAATATCATGATATAATCAAAACCATCCAAAAATTGACGTCTTCAATTAAACTCCTAGATTTAAGACTATTTCACCATAAAATATTATTTCCTTCTATATATCTTTCACTTGTATCCTTTATCAAATCTTCTCTCATGTAAATCTCTCTGTCTTTCTAGCCATATGCCTTTTATCTCTTTCTTTCAATTCTGTTTTTAATTAATGATATTTAATTTGAAATCAGGTGAATGGCCCTGGGCAGTAATGATTATCAAGAGTGATGGAACATACCTGGGTGCAGGAGCTTACATTGCAAAGGTAATGGAGTTACACAACTGTTAGAGATATCTTTGGAAAGCTCTTAGTGTAGGAACTTATTATGAATCAAATGTAATGGAGTAACCTAGTCAGGTGTTAAATCTTATTCATAACAAATTCATAATAACAGATTATGGAAAGACGGATTGATAGACAAACCAAAATTTGAATTATAGATTTTAGAAATTTGTATAAGGTGTAATATCAAAATTAATTTTAGAAACATCATTATTATTGATTACTTAGCAGTCAATATTTTTAGAACACAGTTGTAACTGTTGCTCACAAAGTTGATGCTTTTGTTAATAATCCTGAACAACTTACTGTCAGATTAGGTAAGTTTAATAATTATGGTATATTGATAACACATTACAGTAGATGAATGTATTCATGGATTTATTTGAGACCATCAGAAAGATTGGTTAAAGAGTTTAAGCCTGGTCAGGTTTTAGGCTATTATATACAGGGAAAGAAAATTATTCAATATTTTCTTGAGCAATGACCTAAGAAAATTCTTAGCCAATCAAAATTTTAAATTTAAAAAAAACAAATAAATGTAAAAAGAGGCATCCCACAAGGCAAATATTACCTTATACAGTAATTTTAATTATACATGTCAATTTTGAAGGATAATTGTAATCAAATTATTAAATTCATAATCATTTACATTTTGAGTTATTATTTATTTTTATTATTAAGGTGATTGGAAGCCAAATGAGAATGCCATTGAGGAGATTTTTGATTTTGAGGAGTTTGTGGTTGATTGTGTCAGATTGCACCCTAAGGTACATGGATAGATAGAGAATGAGATAGATATAAATATGTGGATAGAAACTGGATAAATTAATCCAATTAGGAGATGAATTGATAGAAGAATTATTAATAAATTGATATATAAATGGAAACATGAATATTTAAAGAGAAATTGATAGATGCAGTGATAAATTAAATGGTAGATCATTTAATAGATGAATTGAAAGATAAGTTAATGAACCAATAGATGAACTTCTAGATAAATTGATAGAGAATTCAAAATTCAATTAATATATGGATTGCTCTGTTAATTGTTAGATAATTTGTAAGAGCCATCTTTATATAGATGGATTTATCTGCAGAAGAGATATAAACAGTAAATTAGAAATGTTTTTTTTTTCAGAATGATCTTGA
The DNA here is from genome assembly GCF_053477335.1 of Acartia tonsa. Lineage (NCBI taxonomy): Eukaryota > Metazoa > Arthropoda > Copepoda > Calanoida > Acartiidae > Acartia > Acartia tonsa. The sequence continues at coordinate 38,911,307 of NC_137273.1, read as the reverse complement.
ATCATCTTTAGCAAACAATGTTGCTATCTTGAAGTTTAATACTGTCAAAGTGAAAGAAAATACTGTTAAAAATGTTATTGATCTCAGAAGCAGTCAAAGGTCTGTATTTATTACCATAAAGATAATTAGATAGACAGAATAACAAACAATAGTAATATCAAAGACTTTTCAAAAGTGGCGTGCAGAGGATTTTGCAAGGAGAGTGCACGAAGTCTAAAGGGGACTATTTACCCTGCCCTCTCCCTTACTGTATTAGGGGGATAAGATCATAGTCGAAGGGGGTTTATGTAGGGGGATGTACACCTAGGGGGGTTTTTCCACCCACCTTAATTTAGCCAGAGGGTTGGATTTAACCCCCCCACCCCACTACACCCATCTTCTAAACGCCTCTGATCAAAAAGACCTTTGTTTGTAAATGGTGAATTTAATATCAATACAATTAATTATGAATGTTGCTAGATTTATTGCAATATAAAGAAAATGATGTGGTAGTTAATGTCAATAAATCTCTATTCCAGTACTCCTGCTTCTTATAATGCTGCCTGTCTACCAATAGAAAGGGATCAATTCACAGGTTACAAATATTTTCAACCAAATTCATTTTAATACTTACCTTCAATATTAATATTTTTTAATTTTACAAGATAATCAATTGATCAAATACCTTACAAATTAGAGAGCATTAATGCTAAATATTTTGCAAGTCTTTTTCAAGTCATAAATTCTTAGCCATGAAGCTTTTTATAGTAAAATAAAAATGACATTATACTGACCTACAATTGGTCGATGAAAATGTATTCTGGCGGCTGGCCTACCATTGCATTGGTTCGTGAAAATTATACTGGCCTACCATTTGTCGATGATAATGTATACTGGCCTATCATGTATACTGTATACTGGCCTTCTATTGGTAATTTCGTCTGTGTATTGGCCTATGATTGGTCATATTTATTGTATGACGTAATTTTTTATTGGCACTATAAAAAGTTTTCTGAGCTATATCCAGGTTAACAAGAGCTTTTTTAAAGAAAATTTCTAATTGGCAAGCCATCATTACAACACTTAAGAAGCTCTACTGTTTTTTTTAGAAAACTCAGATAGATGTTGGGTAGCTGCTTGGGGATCATTCTTGGACAGACAGAGGGAGGTGGATCTACCCCTCCTCTCAAGAGATCAGTGCATTGAAAGATTGGGCCCTGCTTTTCAAGCTAGGGTAGGATACATACATAGATAGATATAAGCTAGGGTAAGATAGAAACATAGATTTAAAGGGTAGATAATTATAAAAAAAATATATATTTTTTTTATTTATTTTATGTTTTTAATAGCATTGAATGTTATTTATCTTTTTTAAGAGTGAGAAAATTTAATATTCATATTAATATAAAGACAATCCATTACTAAAGCCATACTAATAAAGGTATTTTTAGAATGTATTCAATTGGGCTCCACAAGACAGTGAAATTTGTGCAGGTTAAATAAAAAAAATATATTAGTAGAAATCAATAATAATTTAAACTTATGTATTTAAAATGTAGTAGAATAAGTTAAGTGTTAAGTTAAGTAGGTAAATGTGATTATTCCTATAAAACACAATAAAAAATTGCATTTTTCCGGCTATGATAAAAGATTAGCTTGAATAATCTACTAAAAAATCAAGGAAACAATGCAAATCTTCTATAAATATTCATTGTTGATTCAATCTGTTTTGTTTTTAATGAAAAAGGACATTCTTATTGCATAGGAGGAGAGCTGGGTAAAGATACTTGCTTGGGAGAGGGTGGAGCTCCCTTGGTTTGTCTTGATGTAGATAGAGATCAATACTATGCTGTGGGTAATACATTTTCTATCAAAATCATCATTTACTTGCATTCTAGGGCTGCTATTCAGCCATTTAATTTCATTTGAAATTGCTCAAAATTAATTATTTTTTGGCGTAGAGTTGACGTAAAACGTGTTTTTTTTTATGTAACTAATGAGAAGTTTGTAGATAAGGGAGAAAAAAGAGGATTGTAGGAAAATTTAAGGTCAGAATCATATTTCCTTTTCCCTGACTTGCATTAATTTGTTTTCTATTGAGAAATATCTTTCTATCAATCTATCTATGCGAGCTTCTCATTATACATTTATCTATCCATCTATACGTCCAAGCGTCTATATGTATATACGTCTATCCATCTATCCACCTATTTATTTATCTATCTATCCACCTATTTACTTATCCATATATCAACCTATTTATCAATCAATCTATCTACCTATTTATCTATTCACCTATTTATCTATCCTTCTATCTATATTATCTATTTATAGATTTATCTTTCCAACGACCTGTTAAGCTATCTTTCCAACTATCTACCAATCTGTCTATACATCTATTTATACACATTTATATCTATTTATGTAAAGGTCTAGTGAACTATGGACTGGGCTGTAATTCAACATTACCCGCTGTCTACACAAACCTCATGGACCCAGAGGTCAATATTTTCGTCAAGGTATGAATTTTCTAATAGCGAACCTACTCTATAAGTGATTGTGGTTGAATATCCTTTTGTTTTGTATTGATTTTCTTTGCTTGGTTCTCTATCTAGTTTAAATCACTATAAACACTTTTTCCCTTAATTATTTTGCTACAATTATAAGACAAAAAACGACTTTGTTCTAATACAGTACCAATTTTAATTTTCAACTATAGTCATAATGTGCAAAAATAAATTTCTTTTTAGTCTTTAACATTATTTTTTTTTCAATTTAAGGCCAAAAGATATCTAACTCCCATGTCATTAAAATACAGTTTTGTCATAGTTATATAATTTTTGTATTTTGCCTTACATTTACGAGACAAACAGGCAAATTAAATTAAAACCTAACAATGTATTGTTAATATTTTTTTAGGATGGATTTAGAGATGATTTTTGTGAGAAATAGTCAGTTAACATAATACGATTATAGAGTAGCTATTACACTACTAACAATAATATGTATAATTGTTATATCGATGTGTATTCATACCTGCTTAGTGTTATATGCATATACTAGCTGCTAGTAAAAAAAATTGGGGGGGGGGGATGGGGGGGTTGGATAATTTTTTTCTGGGGGTGATTTATCTTGGAAGGTTGGTGTTACCCTCATCCAAAATAGTTATAAACCTTCCCGGTACCTCTGAGAAGCCTTTCTGCTAAGGAGAACCCGATCGGTTCATCGGTTAGCGAGATCCTTCGGTACATACAGAAAAACAAACATCCTTTTACTTTATTATAAGGATTATTGAAAATCAGGGTTCTTTAGAAATAAGACAATGAACGATAAATTATCATACATCACAAATGACGATTAAAAATAAATCAAACCTTTTGCATTTTAAAATTTTTGGTTAAAACGTTTTACACTACTAGTTTGAAACCCACTGATTAAAATTCAATAGTTTTAAAGCCAACAAATTAGAAAACTTTGGGTTCCAGTGTAATTTATAGTCCAATGTCCCCTCCCTTCCTTGTAAAAAGTACAACTTAATGATTTGACACTATGGTACATATGCGGAAGTGAATACACACCTGATATTATCTTATGTATGCCTATTTTTAATTTTCTATCATTTTAGATATTAATAAATGTTATAAAACACACTTTTTAAAATTATTTATGAGATATTTTAGTAAGTAGACATTTATTGACAAAAACAACATTTAAACCTGGGCTTAAAGACTAATTCAACTCAGGGAGAGGGGGCCTTTGGGCTTTTTATTACACTAGTCCCTAAAGTTTTAATTAACGTTTATTATTTGTTGGCTTAAAAACTTTGGAGACTTTTGAATTTTATTTGTTGTTTCATTTAGTAGAGTGTCCATACGATTTAACCACTAATTGTAATCTACAGAAAGGGTAATTTTATGTATCTTCATTGGGGAAATGCATCAATTTATGAGCCATTGTCTTATCCCTTTAGATCTCAGAATTTATCAAATTTCCCAAATCTTTATTGAACTGTTTATGTTAGTCTAAAAAAAATTAAAAAGGCAAACCTCAAGGTTTTTCTTCTCCAACGTTGACCTGTTACTCCTGGTGGGGGTAGACGGGTTCCATACCCTCCCTATATATAGATAGATAGATATATAATTATAGATAGATAGATAGATAGTTGACCTATCACTCCTGGTGGAGGTGGACGGGTTCCATACCCTCCCTATATATAGATAGATAGATATATAATTATAGATAGATAGATAGATAGTTGATCTATCACTCCTGGTGGGGGTAGTCTAGTTCCATACCCTCCCTATATACAGATAGATAGATATATAATTATAGATAGATAGATAGATAGTTGATCTATCACTCCTGGTGGGGGTAGTCTAGTTCCATACCCTCCCTATAGATAGATATAATTATAGATAGATAGATAGTTGACCTGACACTCCTGGGGGGGGGGGGGGGTTAGTCTGGTTCCATACCCTTCCTATGGATAGATAGATAAATAGATAGATATAATAACCCCAAGAAAGTTTGATTGATTTTTATATATATAGTTTAAATAGATAGTTAGATAAATAGGTAAATAGATAGTTAGATTAATAGTTAGATAGATAGTAGATGTTTAACCCTTAACAGTCGGGCCCCTTGCCGCACTTTAATCAGTCGGGGGGGGGGGGCGTTCAACGCCCCCCCATATTATCTCAGTTCCTATTAGAGCTAGAGGGCTAATTTTTTTTGTACAAGTCCCCTGTGTTATGATGAATTTCCGACCTTAAGTAAGTCAAAGTCAATTTTCGCTTCCTTCACCCTTTTATTTAACAACCTTTGTTTTTAGGTCCTTTTTTACTTAAAAATTTCAAACGGCTGTAATTTTCTTATTTTTGAAGCTAGAAGAACAATTTTTTTGCAGAAAATGTTTATCTTTATGTAAATTTTATATTTGAAATGTCAAAATATAAATTTCAGCGGCCGCAACTGTACTTGGCAGCTGCCAGCCGCCGCAGTCGGCGGTCGGCGGGAAAACGGCGGTGGATCTTGATGAAATTTTAATACGTTATGTAGACATGTAAGAAAAGCTTAAGTTTAAAATTTGAAGTCTCTAAGTCAAAAATTGAGGCCACAGGAGCCTTTTAAAGATTTCTGGAGACCTGAAGGATCAGGACCTGCAGGATCATACCTGGAACCTGAAATTGACTTGAACACCTGTATTTCATATAAGGATGTACTACTTTGTTTAAGTCAAAAAAAATATTTTTGCTCTTTACCTGGATGACCCTGCCAGGTTTGCTGGCATCCTGTGCCCGCCAGGATGGAGATATTCAAAAAATTCTAACTCTCAGTTATGTGGCATACCCAAACTTAAAAAGTCACGCAGTTTGGGCTCTTTATCTTTCACACACAGAAAATGAGATAGAAAAAACCGGATGGGGGGGCGTTCAACGCCCCCCCCCCCCCGACCATTAAGGGTTAAATAGATAGTTAGATAGATAGTCAGATAGATATTATATAGATAGATGGATAGATAGATAGTTAGATTTAAAGAGAGATGGGTATTGGGTAATTAGATAAAAAGTTAGATATTTTGCTAAAGGGATAGATAATTTGTTCAATAGATAGATTATATGAATAAAACGATAAATCCACTTTAATACAAAACACCGCAACAAAAAAAATTAGTGTAAAAATCCTTTATACCAACTTTAAAAAAATAAATCCCTGTATAAGTAATCCTGTATAATTCTATCACCAATTATTAAATCGGTGATTTCTCTCAAAGTATTTGAAGAGCACAGAGAACCCCACACCTAACTTAATTTTTACATAAATTGAAAGGAGGGGTTGTTTTTATGGCGTAGTCTCTAACCCTGCGGGGACTATACCCGCAGTGCTCTAACCCATGCGGGGCTATCCTAACCTAGTCTAATGTAACAATTACCACTTGAAAAACAGTGGGTTTTCTGTGTTCAACTAAACACTTTGAGGGAAACCGCCATTAAAACAATGTACAATCCAAAACCTATAAACTTTTGTTTGTGTTTTAACTTTTCACAAAAAAATAAATCATATTGGCGCGAAAAGATATAAAATTTCAAACCTTTTTAGGTCTTCTCCGTTCAAAATTGTTAGGATTTGTTAATCTGATGATAGCATCACCCTAAAACGTATGTTAGTATCTGTGTAATTGTTTTTTTTTATGGATGGTGCAGTTTTAACCATCACCCCACAACCAACGTTTTTAGATAGGGGAAAGGACAACGGACAATAGATTCATAGCAAATGTAAAGTAACTAAATTCATTCTTGGTTTTGAAAGGTCTCATTACTCGAACATTATTAAACCGAGGTACTATTAAAATATAATTGTGTTCTTTATTTTTTATACATATTAAGCTATAAAAATTTAAAAGAATTTTAATGAATATAATAGATTTGAAATCTGCATAAAATTTTAAGTATTTTTTTTTATAAAATTCGTTTTTTATATAATTCATTATTTAAAAGCGCAAATCCAATTTAAGTATAATAAATTTTGACCAATAGGATAGGTGGATTGGAAACTACCTGCGCTCTAATTGGTTGAATGATGTACGTCACTTAAGCTTCTCCAATCAGGGCGCAGATAGTTTTCAATCCACCAATCACAGAAGTCAAAATTATTTAACTTAATTTGTATTTGCGCTTATAGATAAAGAATTATACAAAAAACGAATTTTATAAAAATTCCTTAAAATTTTATGCAGATTTCAAATCTATTATATTCATTAAAATTCTTTCCAATTTTTATTGCTTAATACATATTGTTAATTTCCCTTAAATTGTATCTTTCAATCCCACTCTTCTTATTTTTTACTTTTGGAAAACAAAAGTGTAAAAAGAAGGAAGGTTGCATATATTTTGAACTTTCAATATGTGGATCTAGCACCTTTAGGGTTTTTCGGCCATTATCCCATATTTAGAAATATGTTTTTTTTTTAATTTTTTGATGAAAACATGCATTTTAAGCTACAAAACCAGCAAACTATGAAAATAAACCGTTTGAAACCAGAAAAATCGGAATAGCAGTAATATGATCGGAGAATCGTCAATTGAATTTGACTGTGAAAAAATTAATGTTGCAAAATTTATTCGGATGAATTTGACAGTTCTCTGATCCTATCGCTATCTTCTTTTCTTCCTTTATATTAATCTAAAATGATTCCAGAATAAAATAAAACCATAGTGTTAATGTTAACTAAAATACAGAAGCTTTTCAAAGTGTCATGTGACGTCATAAAATTGAGGAATTATTAATCTCATTTTTATAGGTTTTCTTTCCCATTCTACTCTGATCCATCATTTTTATGATGTCACATGGCTGTTTTTTTGAGACTAGAGTAAAGTTTCTAGAATACATGTATAACAAAGCCACCGTTTATAATACACCCGCCTGATGTGCAGCTTACCTCTGGCAGCCCATAAGTTTGTAGCTCAGGTTGGCTACTGATGGCGGTACTGGTTGATACAACGGGTGATAATACTTCAGCCTACAAAGAAAAAACAAAACTTAATAAGATAACAATTATTATATTAAGTTAGTTTGAAATTTCTTTAAAGTATTCCCCTGTCTTTTGTAATCTATAAATCACTTTGTCCGTCTGTCTGTTTGAATATAAAATTTAGATTTTAATAAAATCTGTCAACTCTATCCATCATTTCATTTCTAAAGAAGAATCACAAATTCTCTTTTTTTTCGATATTGGGCCTAATTTATTTTGCCTCGCTGTAATGGATTCTGCTATCCTTATCTTATTCTAGTTACAAAACACACTTACCAAAGGAACTCCGTAGGTTTCTGGGGGATTTGTTACAGTTGTTGTTGCCTTAGTAGTTGTGGATTGTGTTGTACTTGGTTCTTCACATCTTAGCTCCTACCATTGATAGGTAGATAAAAAGAAAGAAAGATAGATAGAAAGATAGATAGAAAGATAGATAGAAAGATAGATAGAAAGATAGATAGAAAGATAGATAGAAAGATAGATAGAAAGATAGATAGAAAGATAGATAGAAAGATAGATAGAAAGATAGATAGAAAGATAGATAGAAAGATAGATAGAAAGATAGATAGAAAGATAGATAGAAAGATAGATAGAAAGATAGATAGAAAGATAGACAGAAAGATAGATAGAAAGATAGATTCTATAAGATAAATATTTTATACAACAAATCACGAAACCTTTCACAGACACATAATTTGCATCAACAAAAATCTACTTTTCCTCTGTTTTTTACCTTTTTTTAAGTTTGTTTTTTTCTAGGTTTAAAAGTTGGAAACAAAATAGTTTTTAAGGAATATTAAAAAGGATGAGAGGGATCTAAATGACAAATACAAAGTAAAGCACAAAAGTGTACAATAAAGGAAAAGAAATAAGAAATTTATCATTACAGACGGACAGACCGACACAGTTCGCCTATCAATAAGGTTTGCTGCAAAAAATGTTGTATTCGCTAACAGATATGCATCTGGAATATCGGGACTTACCATTTCCTCAGTACACTCTTCAGAATCTACTGTATTACATTCCTCCCTAAAATTAAATATATTTTTGTATTACAGTTCTATATATTTTAGTAATGCCCGTACGTCACTCAGTCCGTTTATGTATCTAAACAGCTTATCATAATAAATCCTATCCAACGAAGGGCACACAGACATACTTGTCATAGAAAAGCGGCACTATTCATCCTTATATAAAAGTATCTGGATAACTGTTTGAATATGTATACCGATATGGTTCTTCTTTTAAATAAACTCTCTCCACCAAAAAAAAATTACTTCAAAATTCTAAAATCAGTAATAGACTTTCTCGTATTTATTCGAATCCGGTGGATAGGAACCGGTTCTCATCCATACGAAAAAACTATGTCTAGCATCGTATTATAACCAGCTTTCTACGAATATAGAAATGTACAATCATAAGATTAAAACTAGTTTTTTTAGCCGTTGCCTTCAGCACCTCGGGGCTAAAAAAACTAGTTTTAATCTTATAATTGAAAGCCGTTTATAATACGATGCGAGAAATAACTATTCCTCCACCTCAAGTGCCCTTAGAAGTCTCTATTAGCGTAGCCGCCAATAATCTAAAACTTACACTAATTCCGTTTTTTCAACATCTGTGCATTTTTTCTCCAGATTCGTTTCAATGATGACTTCACACATCTCCTCTGGTATGTCTCTGGTTAAAATAAAAACATGTTTAGTTTTCAGCTGAAGAGGCGCATTTTGAAATGAAAGAACTAACAAAATGTATAAAATTACATAAAAACTTACAAGATTACACAAAATCATGAAAGACAGAAACAAACTTACTTCTTATAATCAAATTCAAAATCCTTTCTTGTTAGAAAAATTACGGACTGGAATTAAAATTATTCTCTAATATTTTTAGCAGAATAATAATATTAAAATCTAATTTTTAAAATAGTTAAAAAGTTTTAAAAGTTGTAGTTAATCAAAAAAGGAAGGAATAAGAGATTTTGTACTTAAAGAAATTCTTTTCAACTACTTTTTTTTAGATTTACATTTTTTCATTTTACCTGCAACTTTTAGATAAAGATGGAATACTGACATTATTACAAACTCTGTCAAAACAGTCGGTGGCTATTGGGACATCCTCACAAACCTAAGAATTTTTTTTATTTTAGATCTTGTCCCAGGATCGATTATTCTTGTAATAAAGTAAAGGATGTCTGTGTGTACTGAAGAGTATTTTCTAATAGATCCTTGGAAGGTTTATAGCTATTTGGGGGAGTACCTCCACCCTCCCAAAAGAAATATTACTAATCCCACCTAGCGACCCAAAAAATAATTTTTGAAAACAGCTGATCTTAAATTGTGGCATATCATTATCCATCCCCATCCATATTCATGTGCTGTACTGTCCAAGGTGATGAGGCGCCTGTTTTATGGCCAAGGCATCCCCTTACCTCTATTATTGCTATTGCACATCTGATATATCAGCTGTAGGTATAACTTTATACGACTTTAGTTATAATGCGGTATGGACCGAGATTCGAACCCATCACCTCCCCAAAGACACAAATCCCCAACTTGTCACGCTACAGTCGCAGACTAACTTGGCAAAGTAGCCAAGCTTCTCTATAATTTACCTCCTCCTCAAATTTATCCTCTACGTCAATACAGAATGGGAACATCTGGGTTTTGTTTGTAAATTCACATCTAAAATAAGAAAACAATTATCTCTTTGTCAAACTTAGATACATTATCTGAAACAAAATTTATATAGAGTATGGCAGCAATTAGCGAATTAATAAAATTGAGCATTCATCTCTTGGGACTGCATAAATCTAATCCTAAAGCCCAACCTCTTACTGATAGTTTACTTCTTGAATTATAGGTAGCGTGTATTCTCTATGACCCATCCAGTCCTGAGGCTTGCAGTTTGGTCAGACAGACTAGTTTATAAATTGTTCCACTGGGAATGTAACAGGAAGAAAAAGGCCAAACCTAGACTCCATAATTTAGAAATAAAACAGTCTATGTGAAGCTTTCATAAAATACAAAACGCTGTTGGTTAAGTGATTAGGGAGATTATAAGCAAAAACAAAAAAAAAACATATTGCTTTATATAATACTAGCGGCTTCGCCCCTAGCTTCTAGGGCTTTGCCCCAAGAGGTAATTAAAAAAATGTAGTTCATGTGGTGCAGCACCAAATAGTTGGTATCTTCTGCATCATCAAAAAAAAATTATGGGAAAATTTTTATTTTCGGGGGGTTGGGGGTGTCCCATCCCCCAAGAAAATAGCCTAAAACCACCACAGGACCAGTAGGTATATTCCCTGAAGAGTAGAATCCGATCGGTTCAATAGTTACCGAGATCTTAAGGGACAGACGGACGGACGGACAGACATAATTCTACTTTGTATTATAAATTACAGGGTGTTTTTTTTAATAAGTTAAAAGTATTGCTTAATTTAACCCACTTGCCATTGACAGAAATTAATAATCTATATCCTAATTTCTTCATTGATGTGGGGCATTTTGTATGAGAAAAAAATATTTGTTGATTTTCTACAAATTCTGCCTTAAAAACCGGTTTTTCCAAAGTACCTATTTTGGAAGATTTTTGGATCATAACTAATTTAAAGGGTTTGCAAAAATGCGTACATTTTTAAAATTCAAATAGCGCAGCTTGTGTTAATAGTATAAAAATGTTATGCATATCGTTAGAATCGTCATAAACTCTAGTTTCTAGTTTTTTAGCTATTCCTGTGCTACGTATTGTTTAGGAGCTACGTGGTAAAATGTTCCAACTTACTTAAAATTTTCAACATTTCTCACATTTTCTAATATTTACTTACTTTTCTTCCATAATAGTAATTTCCTCAACTTCACAATTTTTCTGAGGCACCGTTATGTTTACCATATCACACTAAATTAAATGTAAATTAACAGCTTATACTAACAACGAAATTAATTCGAAAAACATCACAAAATTCTTACGTGATTTTCCGCTGTCGTTGGGGGGCAACATAAAATAGAATTGACGACCTTTATATCTGCCCCCCAAACATTATCTTAGATATATTTCGCTTGTTAGCTATACCTTATTCCTGTTAAATTAATATTTTTAATAGCGTTGCTACTTTATATTACCTTGTCAATATGTATGTTAAGATTTTAAATTTGTTAAATAATAGAAGTATCAAGTGAAGATTTTCAACTCTTTGATTGCATGACTTTTCTTAGGAAGTCTTAACTGTTTAATTTTAACGATTTATTTGCTTTTCGCTGTCTTGGTATAGCAGTAGATATTCCATTTTTCATGTTTTTATTATGACGCAGTCGCAGTGGAAAATACACTGTTTTTTTTATAAAAATTGTTTACCCTGTAGGGTTAGAGCAACTTCCCGCAGTGGTTAGACATAGGAAGAAACCTGTTTATCCCCCTTACTTTATTTTTTTCAAATAAGGGGGGGGGGGGGTAAGAGCTCGTTACGCCCTTTAAAGAAAGCACCTTTACGTTTCAGCCTTGGTAATTTACTGTTTACCTTATTTTCCCAAACAGTATCATAGACAGTCTTACAGTTTTCTTCCTCTATTGTCCAACATTTCTCATTAAACCTAAATTAGAGACATTCTTAGTTGAAATGTGCATTATGTTTCTCACGCAACCTCCTTAGTATGTATAGAAAGTATATAGATATTATAGACAGTTTTACACTTTCTTCCTCTTTGGTTCAGCATTTCTTATTAAACCAACCAAAGTTATGTTTTTTTTTTAAAGCGAAGCTTTTCTATAATTAGGGTCGGTCCGTCCGTACGTCAGTAACGGATAGCTTTTTTCGTTAATTTAGGCATGTTAGAATAGTCCTATCAATTTCAAATTTTGCATGGTGATTCCTTTAATAGTTAGGTACGATTTAGAAAGCGTAGCAACTCTATAATCATCACCAAAATGTCCGTACGTCCATTTTAATCATGTTGATTTTTTTACTTTTTTAACAACAAATTTTTATGTGATCTAATCATCCGATTGATCTGATTTTTGGTATATTGATTCCTGGGACAACAAAGTATAATGTAATAAGCGAAGCAACTCTATAATCAAGTCCTAAAATGTCGAAACCTTATTGTATGGCCTTACAACGTTCATTGGATGTACAAGGACTTCATTTTTATTGAGGTGGAGTTTAGTTACTTAACCTTGTATGAAAAATCAGCACCCCCCCCCCCCCCCCCACCACTCCAAAAAAAATTACACGGGAAGCTATAAAAACCACGTTTTCAGTGATAAAATTTTAAAATTCGACATGAATTTGTACAAATTAATGGCTTTGAAATCCTTCTAAAAATATTTTATATATATAGGGCGTAAAATTGTATACAACCCACCTATTCCTTGGAAGTCCTTGGCTTTTAGGTAAGGTACAAAAAATATAAAAAAAACCTTGTTTCAGTGACATTTCTGCATATAACATCTTGGACCAGATTACATCTTTGCTCCGGTACTTGTCTACACTCAGTATTGTCCGTTGGTCTACACACCTACAAAGAAATAATTGATCATTTAATACGTATGTTTGCGACAACTTTTATTACACAGAAACTGCAGAAACTGCCAACTTTAAATTATTACAAAAGATCCCCTAGTACCTTTTTAAGTAGATTCGAACCTTTGTCATAGGTTGATTTAAAAAAGGTTTACATGAATGACATAATACCGATAGTTATATTATACAACATAGTTATGTTGACACAACTTTTTTAGTTTAAAAAAATGGATTAGAGAAAGAAAACGTAATAGTAGTTTTCGTCGTATTTTACAGAATCAGTTTTTCTATTTCTAGCCCCTGCGGTGCATTCATTAACATATTTACCTAACCTAACCTAAAGCCTATGAAAAGCTAATGCAGAAATGCGACGAAACCCGCTACGTTTTTTTCTATGATTCAAAAAACACTTTTCTTTAAAGCTATTAAAAATGCAAGTAAAAATCCAGAAATTATTTTTTGTCTCCAATGAAATAATAGCATGCTCTAAATCTAATGAATAAAGAACATGAAATAATTATCAAAATATCCTTATTTTTATTTCCTTCAGCATTTTGATATGACTTAAATTGTGGTTTTAATCCACAAATAAGTGCAAATCAATTAAAATACAAACTTTGGAATGAAACAGACAAAATTATATAATTTAGCAATTTCAATTTAACAGGAGGATTGATTTAACTACTACTCTATAATCAAAATGTTCGTCCGTCCGCCCGTTTGTACGTCACTGTGGGCTAGAATTGAATCAAGACAAAAGTAAGTGCCGAGCCCTGGGACCTATGTATGGTGAAAATAGACATAAAACCATGATGATTCCCGGTAAAACCAAAATATTTCAGCGGGGGCTTTTTAAGAAAATTAGATTTGAAAATTTCCAGTTCAATTTTCACCCCCTAGGAGTTGCCGCATAATCATGACAAGAAATTTTGAACAACTTTGCTTTTATAAAGTTCTTCATAAAAACACTCCTGAAGGGAGTTAATAAATGGCCATTTTTATCACTTGCTTTGCAAAGGTCACGAAAATTCAGCCTAAAATAAATCATATATAGAGAGATTTTAAGAAGGACTTCATAAAAGCAAAGTTGTTCAAAATTTAAAATAAATAATATTTGCTTTTCTTGTCATGATTATGCGGCAACTCCTAGGGGGTGAAAATTGATCTTGAAATTTTCAAATCTAATTTTCTCAAAAAGCCCCCGCTGAAATATTTTGGTTTTACCTGGAATCATCATGGTTTTATGTCTATTTTCACCATACATAGGTCCCAGGGCTCGGCACTTACTTTTGTCTTGATTCAATTCTAGCCGTACATCTGTTGTCCAACTGTACAAAATGGTGTGAGAGCAACAAAAATTTCATAGCTGCTATTTAAGATAGTCAGCTGAAGTTTTTGATGAAAATTTCCTGTGATAATGAGCATTTAGTAAACAGTTTATTTGATCCGTCGGTCTGTCAGTTATGCTACAATAAATATAAATCAATTAACATTTTTCTCATTATTTTCTTATATTTTGCTAATAAGCCTGTTTTGCTTTTTCAATGGACATATTATTCTAACACTATATTAAAAAGTTCACATAATCGCTTCATATTATTTATTATTATTTTATATTGATTTTAAAATTATAACTTTTTATCTATGGGAAAGATTATTATCATATGATTATGAACAGTTAAAATTTAAATTGATTCAATCCTTATATAAAAGTAACATGATTTTTATCTTTCTGTCTGTGCTTAGGATCTCGCTAATTGTTGGATCAATATGGTGAAGCTTCTTATACATCCAGGAAAGGTTTTTAACCATTTTTAGGCAGGGTATCAACTCCCTCCAAAGAGAAATCGCCCCTGGAAAAAAATTCTCCCAAGAAGATTAAAATAATAATTTTTTAAAAACTAAAATTCAAAGGGGTCGTTCCCTTATAGGTCTTTAAGTGTAAGATTTTTTTATTAAGATCATGATATCCCATGGAACAAAATATTTTTTTCTTTTTAATTGAAAAAGCTTTCTAAAGAATCAGAGATTGCTTCAGGCTATATCATAAATAAACTAACGACTTTACGTTTCCCCACTGTTGGTTCAAACAGACATACCGTATAATAGAGTAGCGTCGCTACTTATAGTGGGTCAAATGATGAAAAATGTATAAATATAATCACTATTTAGATTTTTTATCTAAATTAACTGATCGTTGCAGCCTTTCCGTGATTTTTCTGGACACACATAGAAACATCCATGGGTTAAGAAATATCTACCTAATCGGACAACTATATTATGACTTTTTCTGTAGAATGACGTATAGAATAACATTATTAAAAGCTTCGCTCCTTGTACTAAAAAAATATTGGGGAAGTAAACATAATGGGTTAATTCAAAACGATTATATCAATAATTAGCGCAACAATATAACAAGCTAACATAATAAATGTATAAGTATAGATGTTTAATCCCTACAACTACTTGTCCCAAGTGACGGAGACCCTATTTGTCTGCTAGCAAATTGCTCATGTTCTTTTTTAGGGACTTGGGTGTGTTTATATATCCGACGCTACTAGCTGATTTCAAAGACCCAATACAAAATTGAAATTTAAATTATTTTTATATTCTAAATTGACATTTTAGGTTCTTATAGCATATTTTTGAAGCATGTATTGAAATGAAAGTAACATTTTCATTTCATTTAAATCAACTTTTATTAATTGAATATTTAAATTTCCATCAACAAACTGTGTTATTAAAAAGGAACCTACCCGGCCTGGTTATAGAGTAGCTTCCCTACTAAAAAAATGTAGAACTATAATTATGATTTAGATTTGTATCTACTAATTTTAAACCCATAAATTTTAAACGTGTTGAGATATATAAAGTATTTTTTAGGGTGTTTTTATATTGTCTATGAAAAAGTAAAAATAGCAAAATTTAAATCTAATAAGACATAGGAAAACAAGGATGACAACATCCATAAAAGCGATGCACTGAAACGGTAGGACAAGCGGACATTAACACTTGTATAGTGTCAGAACTGAATAATCAAAATTTAAATGTAAACGATTTGAAGCAAAATTGTAAGTAGATTTGTTGAAAAACTGCTTGATACAGGATAATGTTTATGGACATACTTACATTTTTAGGACTTGATTATAGAGTTGCTTCGCTTATAACAGTATACTTTGTTGTCCCAGGAGTCAATATACCATAATTCAGATCAATCGGATAATTAGATCCCATAATAGTTATTTCTCGCATCGTATTATAAACGGCTTTCCGCGGATATAGAATGTACAATTATAAGATTAAATCCAGTTTTTTAGCCCCGATGTGCCGAAGGCACGGGCTAAAAAAACTGGTTTTAATCTTATGATTGTACATTTTTATATACGTAGAAAGCTGGATATAATACGATGCTAGACATAGTTTTTTCGTATGGATGAGAACCGGTTCCTGTCCACCGGATTCGAATGAATACGAGAAAAATTGTTAAAAAATTAACAAAATCAACATGTTTAAAATGGACGTACGGACATTCTGGTAATGATTGTAGAGTTGCTATGCTTTCTAAATCATACCTAACTACTAAAGGAATCACCATGCAAAGTTTGAAATCGATAGGACAATTTTAACATGCCTAAATTAACGAAAAAAGCTATCCGTTACGGACGGACGTACGGACGGACCGACACTAATTATAGAAAAGCTTCGCTTTTAAAAACGTTACAAAAAGAAAAGAAATAGAATAAGACAAAGGGAGAAGTAATTAGCTTATGAAAGTCGTCTTTCTTAAAACGTTTCAAACGGAAAGACATACAAAGCGAGCTAAAGAGTAGATTCCATAATAAAATTCAGAGATAGATTAGAAAGCAAAGATACACATAAATAAAATAAATAGACAATTCAAATAGCTTTATATGATAATTCAAATTGTTTTGAAATGCAAAAACATATTCTAAAACTACATTGCTTTATCTATATCATATATAGCATTTCCAGCAAGGTCAAAACTAGGGTTCGGCAGCCGCGCCTCAGCCTTAAACTTAAAACCACCCTGTGTACAAAAAAAATTGTCTGATAAAATTGTCTGTTTTGGAACAGGTTTAGACATCCGGCTTTATTATATGAAGTTATGATATGATGGTTTCACTAAGGGTTACACATGGCCAAAGCATAGCTGCCGAGCCCTGGTCAAAACCTAAGTGTTTATAGGCGCATATAATGATGTATAGCAGTATTTATATGAATACACTAAAATTTTAAAATAGCAAACAGTGTAGTTTTTGTTAATATTCTTTTCTTTTACTAAAAACAAATAAATAAAAATATTTATTCGTTTTATACTTTAAAGTTAAAGAACTAATTTTGGTAAAAAATAGTAAATTATTGAAAGATTTAAATAATAAATAAATGCTTCCCCTAAAAGTGCATACCTCACCCATTTTCAAAACAAATTAAAATAAAGAAAGGTAGGTAGGACCCCCAACCCTGCGGGGCTTCCCAGTACCCAAATTAACCTAACCTGACATGTCCTAAAAAATAAACAAAGAAACACTTTATTTAAAAATAAGGTGGTAGGGTTCTGGGCTTGACTAAGCAATTGTATGGAAACCGCTTAATAATCTGTGTATATCTTAATGTATCTATGGTTATTCGTTTTAGTTTAGACTTACAATGAGGAAACATTTTTAAATCCAGGGATCTTAATGGATAATACAATGGACTATATTTGTATGTACATCTCCAATGATAACAAACAAAATTACCACTTCTGTAGATTCATATTTTGAACACAAAACTTTGTAAAACCCAATGAAGATTTAATAAAAGTCTCCAAAGTTTTCAAACCAACAAATGAGGCATCTTGTTTATAAAACTTTGGGGACCAGTATAATTTACATACCATGAACCCTCCATCTATGTGAAATGTGTATGACACTTTAAATTCTTAATAATTCAGCCAACCAGTTTTTTTAACGTATCATTTTAAGTCTCAAGGCCTCAGAAAATGAGTTGCAGATTTTTTTAGATGAACAACGTATTCAATTCTAAAACCGAGCCGATTAGTTCTTCATTTTATTGAGGATTGATATAGATCCAAGGATTGTTTTAAGCTATTTCATAGTCGCCTTATTCTTCAAAAATATTTCCTAACCCCAATTTAATCTGACATGACATAAAAATTTCTTTATACATTATATTTGTTTGGGTCACCGATAGATGTACTTTTATTAAAAAATAATAGATACCAAAGAAATTTACTCCATTCACTTTACGAGAAAGGTCATTTATTTTCTATTGGTCTATCCCTTAATCTAAATAGTAGTATTTAATTAAAAGCAAAACGGGTATAGTATAGTCCCTTTCGTGGCAACGCACCTTAAGGGGCGATTCTCCGTATTTTTCACAGTAGCTTTTCTCCTATTTCTAGCCCCTGCTGGGGGCTCTAATCCTGTGGAGCAATCACCTAACCCAATATAACCTAACCTAACCTAAAATGACCTGTAAAAAGTTTTATTAAAAATCCTACGAATCGCCCCTTAAGGGGCATTGCCACGAAAAGGACCATTCCTAGCAAAACTACTCAATAAGTTAGTCCGTCTGTTTTTCTTCTTTGACTGTATACAATAGCACTAATATTTATTTTTTTTAGTAACACAGCTACTCTTTAAATAATTTATATCTGTACGTAAGTAGGTAAGTCCTTCTGGTATAAATAAATAAGTTACCTGTTCTTTCATTGTAGTACAAACTTCTTTGTCCACTGTAGCACATTCCATGTTAGGTATATCCCTAAATATATTTTTATTGAATAGCTGAGAAAATTTATATAACAAGGATGAAAACATCCATTAAAACGAAGCTCTAAAATCAGACAGTAAGTCAAACGGATATTAACACGTGTAGAGTGTCATAACTTTATTAGCAGAATATAATGTATGAATCTAAACAAATTAATAATATTTTTTTTACAAGTACTGTATAATACTGTCTAAGGAAATGCTAATTTTTTAGGATTTAATTATAGGAATGTTTTGCTTATATCAATTTACTTTATAACCCTAGGAATCATTCTTCCAAAAATCAGATAAATGAAAAAAATCAACATTTAAAAAAAAGACCTTCTGATAGTGATTATAGAGTAGCTACGCTTTCTAAATCGTACCTAGCAGTTGCAAGATTTATCAAGTCAAGTTTTAAATCGAGAGTACAATTTTTACATGCCTAAATTAACGTTAAGAGCTATCCGTTTAGGACATACGTTCGCACCCTAACTATAGAAAGGTGTAGAAAGATGTTGTAATTGAAAATCATCATAGTATCAACGGTAAACTTGAAATTAGACAAATGAAAAAGCTTCATGACAAACAATAAAATTGCAGGGTGGTGAAGTAAAAACAATAATTTGATAAACTGTATAAGGCTACACATAATTAATCTTTATTTAGATAAATTTAATAATAAACAAGACTGTATGTGGTCATAGATGTTTAGTTTTAAAAAAATAACTAATAGAAATATTATTATGGGCTAAGATGAATGGCTAATTCAGAAGATAAGAAAGTCCCTCAAAAAATCAGCATGTAACGTCATAAAAACAAGGGATTATCCATCTCTTTTTAAAGGGTTTTCTTTCCCACTCCTCCTCTCCTCTTCCCTTATTTTTATGACATTATTGAGAGACTTTCTTCGTCTTCCTAATTCATCCTATTTGATTTAAAATTATTTTATAATATTTATTTTTTTCTCTACCATTTTATGAAAGATCTCGCTAACCTAAAATATATATATTGCTTTTAACCTATTAACCAACTAACAACGAAGAAGAAAAAACTTATGTATCTTACAGTTACCTATCTCTGTAAATCTCCACAATTGAAATTGATCTATTTTTGTTTAACACTTCCTAATATAACTAGTAGACAAGTCAATTAATAACTAATTTAGATTTTTGCCTAGTTCATTAAGGATTGTGCTGTTAGATGCAGGGATCTAAAGGGATAGGACAATAGACGATAAATTGACCTACATCCCCAATGATTAAACTCAAAATTATACCTTCTGTAGATTAAAATTAATGGATGAAACGTTTGAAATATTCGACTTGATAAACCAACCAAACAATATTCAGTCTTCAAAGTTGATAAGCCAACGAAAAAGAAAACATTAATAAAACACTTTCGGGACTAGTTTAATAAACAGCCAATTATCCCTTCTCTCTCTTTGATTTAGATGGGCAATGATTATAATTTACTAATATAATTCTATCTTGTCTTAGGATTTTAAGGTTGTGGCTTGGTAGAATAACCTTAAATCATTTTAAAACATGTTTTAACTAAAGCCGAAACAGAGGCAAAAAAAGGAAAGAAGCAAATAAATCTTATTTTAGTCTCTGCGGAAAATTATAAGAAACTGGGTTGATTCCCAGGGAAATAGGGAATATCGTATAACTTTTTTTATTAGACATAATCGTTCTTGGTTAAAGAATGACTAATGTCTCTTACGATCTCTATATGATGAGCTAAATGATTTGTTATAAGTAGGTGTTCTTCCAATTCCGTATAATATAACTTGCGCAAGTCTTTCATTATAGCAAATAAAAAAGAGGGGATGTCATTATCCAATGATGAAAGAAAATCAAGAGGAGAGGGGGGGAGTTGTTTTCAGCTTTAAGTTTGTGCTGTTTTAATAACTGATGTCTGGATACTTAGATACATTCGCGGAACTGGTGATGTTACAATAAAGTATAAACAAATGAACAATTATGTTCAAAGGAGCGCAGTAACAACAAGATTACAATAGACGTATGAAAATAGAACAGCTGACTGTAATACAGAAATAGTCTAGGAAATCTGTAAATTATAAAAGTGTACTGTTAACATAATAATAATCATTCCGCTTGAGTAATTTTCCATAAAAATTGACTTATTTATCAAATTATCATCCTTTTTTGTATTTCTCTATAGGGTATTAATTAGAATTTATTGATACCTAATCAAAATATAATAAATATTATTTTTTTTATTATAAAAATGTGGCGAAGCTAATGTATATTTAGGATTTAGGAACGTCCGTAATTGATAGCCTTGTTCGTTAGCCATGTTAGAATTGCGTGATAATTCACCTAACAATGAGGCAACTTTAAAAAGCTATTTTACATGGTTTCCTTTTTATTATTCGATTTTTCCATGGACGATAAGACAAAGGTCTAGCTTAATTCCTTTGAGAAAACACATTTTGAGCCAAAATGATAATTTTTATACTCTAAGAAAAGAAAACTTTTGAGATTTATTGTCTGAAGCAAAGGATCTTGGAAATTCCTGGTCTGACTGATTTTATGTCCTAGGATGGTTTTAGGATAATTTACTCACTTCCTCCCCTCCCTCCCCCTAGAGTCTAGGAAAGAAGCAACTAGTCAGAAAGAAAACAATGATAAAGAGTCAAATTGATCTTTCTAAAGTGAATGCTATTGCTAAGCTACTTTTGGAGAAATTCGTTCTTGTCAAAGTTTTAAAAATATGCATCTTTAATCTTAAAATGCCCTTGACGTTGAAAACAAACCTGCTTTTTAATTCCAGGGCGAAAGAAATAATACAAACCTATTTTTCTTAAAATACTCACAAGCAACCAAAGGCAAAATTTAACATGTGCAAATGTGAAAAATGTAATGTGCCATAGAACAATTTAAGTTAGATTATTGTACAATCCAATGTTCCTCAAATATATATGTATATATATTTCTGCATATAAAGGCAGAAAATAAAACACCACAAATTTCAGAGAGAGAGGGGACAATGGGCTATTTATTATACTAGTCCCCAAAGTTTTACAATAACGTTTTCCAATTCGTTGGCAAAAAAACTTTGGGGACTTTTACTGAATTTTGATTGGTTGAGTTTTCAACCACTAATTTTGACTTACAGAAGGGAAAATTTTGTGAGTCATCATTGCGGATGTATTTCAATTTATCGGCCATTGTCTTATTCCTTTAGATCCCTGCTAAAATATAGTGAAAAAATTTGTATATTGTCCATTTTTGCATATCTTAATGGCATAATTAGCAAATGGGTTGTTAACCCTGTAGTAATAAGTGCCTAGTCTATACATTCTCCCTCCCCCCCTCCCACCCATATTTTTTTTTAGTATATTGAAATTAAAGTGGGTAATATTTTTCATATTTCTTATTCGTTGGATTAAAACTGGTTACCTTAAATTATAAATATCTAAACTTTTTAACTAATAATTTTAATCAACAGGGGGGGGGGGTGCTTAGTTTATCATTACTGGGGATGTATATCAATTTATCGTCCATTGTCTTATCCCTCAAGATCCCTGATATTTCAAACATAAAGCAATATGATGCATGTTATGATGTTTAACCTTCCATTTTAAAACCCAATTTACCCCTTCTTAGGTACATATTTAGATGCATGTTGCTTAGTCATTTTTCAATCTTGATCTGACAAACTTGAATATCTTGAACCATTTGTATGTGTGCGAATTTTACTTGCAAATTTTGTGATAATTTGCTGTTATTGCTATTAAGTAAACAAATCCATACTTGATAAAGACAATAATTTTCATAAGAAGCGCATCAATAACAAACTAATAACATAGTTGTTAAAGATATACGTTACAAGATTAAATAAAATAAATCACTGAATTTATCTACATAATTAGCTAACTTATTTATTTTGAAACACTTGAATAAAGATTTTTGTAAGGAAAAGATTCTAACAAATTCTTTCGAAGATTTTTGAAAGCGAAGCTTTTCTACAATAAGCGTTTTCGTTAATTTTGCCATGTTAGATATATCCTATCGATTTCAAACACTAGATGTTAATTTCTGTAAACGTTAGGTACGACTTAGAAAGCGTAAAGTCAGTTCCTCCATTTAAGACATGCGGATTTTTTACTTTTATGACAACAATTTTGTGTATGATATCCTAAAAAATATTACTAGATACAATATTTTAAGCAAAGCAACCTAATATTCTAGTCCTAAGATGTAAGTATGTCCTTAAACATAATTATGTATTTGCGCAATTTTACGCTACAAGTTTATATACAATTTAGGTTTTCCTTTAAATTAATACCCATTAAGTTTTGACACTCGACAAGTGTTCAAGTTAGTTTGTTCTAAAAGTGTGATTTTATTGGTTCGCTTTCATGGATGTTTTTAAAAATGTGTCTTCTTCATTTATTTGTTTTAAAACATAAATTATAACACCTACAGAAAAAAATTAAACCACACTGACTTTTTTCTAACCCTAAACCACATTTTATAAATTATAGAACAAGAATAACAATATCAATGAAAGCAAAGCCTATCTCTTACATTCAGAGTCTATTGGAAGCGTGATATTAATTGTTTGAGTAGTGGGAATGCCTTGTAAAAAAAGATGTACATAGTTATTATAATACTATGAATATATAGTCATGCCCAATACGGACTTTTTGATAAAAGTCGTTCAATCAAAGGATTGCTTGTCAGTAAGGTGTTAGCAACGTATTCAGACATTTCACTGAGATTGAATCAGAGAAACTTATAAGAAGCGGTATAAGAATCAGAGAGAGGAGACAATGAGCTGTTTATTACACTAGTCCCAAAAGTTGTGGACTTATTGAACTTTGTTTGAATGGTTTATAAAGTTGAGTGTCCAAATGTTTTCACCACTAATTGTAATCTATTGAAGGGGTAATTTTATGTATAATCATTGGGGATTTTCATCAATTTAACGTCCATCTTCTAATTCCTTACATCACTGAAGACTAGCAGATAATGTCTCTTATAGAGTAGCTTCATTCACTTGAAAATAAATATAAAACTGCAATTTGATCAAATAACGGAAAAATTAAACTTCTATATTATATCACATTGAAAATTGTTTGATAATATCCGCGAAAAAAAAGACAATATATATTATTGTCTTTCTGACATATTCTTCAAAAAGTAGTTTTTGTTTGTTTTTTAAGACCGATGGCTTTTCCATTAGGACAAGGGGTGGTTTTAGTCTATTTTGTAAAGATTTATTCTTTGGATGGCTTCAGGCTTTTTAGATATATATATCTAGGAATGCAGTCGCTATATCCTTATTCTAAAGTAACAGGATGTCTGTTTGTGTGTCTGTGTGTTTGTGAGTTTGTGTGTTTGTTTGTACCGAAGGATCTCGCTAACCGCTGAACCGATCGGGTTCTCCTTAATAGGATAGCTTCTCATAGGTCCCGGGAAAGTTTATGGCTATTTTCTTGGGGGGTGGGACACCCTCAACCCCCCCTAGAAATCCCCCCCCTCCAAAATAAAATAAAATAAGAAATTGGGTTATCAATTCGACTTCCCACTCCTTAAGTGCCCCTAGAGGCCTCTAGGGGGCGTAGCCGCTAGTCTTTAGTAAAGTAGCAAGTACACGAAAAGTGAGAGTGTGTGTGAGAGAGAGTAAGGGAAAGGAAAAACAAATAAAAGTACATAGAAACATAAAGATACTGTCACTTATACAGTAGTTTCGCTACTAAAAAATTATTTTTTAGCGAAGATTATCAAACGCCATTTTTTAACTTCAATAACAACACATAACATAAGCTATAAAAATAAGAGTAAAAATGTCCATTCAAACCAGCACAACAAAGAAATGTTTCCTTAAGGGAAAAAGAGAATTTAAAGACATTCAATTTTTTTCAAACTAGATTTTTTGAAATAATGTGAAACCTTCAAAGGATGTACATTGCTTTATGTCAAGATTAATTTCTAATTGATAATTAATAAAAGCTGGCATGTGGAATGTGGATGTCGACACATGTAATAAGCTTGGGTCGTGGCCTCTAGTACAATGCAAAAGGTTTAATGAAAAACGGCTGTTACGATTAGCTATTTAAAAATTAAAAACAGTTGGAAAGTAAAAACTCTGTTTATAAGAATTTGAATGGTTGATTAATTTTTGTGTCCACAAGATCACGTAACAAAATTTGGTGTGTCTTCAATTTCGCATTAAAAGTAACAGAATGTCTAATGTCTATCTGTCTACCTGTGTCTGTACTTAAGAATCTCGCAAACAGCTGGACCAAAATGGCTCTCCTTTACAATGTATTAATATTATAAAATTATTGGTTTTAAAGTTAGTTTGAACAAATTAATCAGGCTAAATAATCACACTTTATTTGGTTTAAATTAATAATATTTGAATTAATAGAAGGTTTAATATTGTTTGTCATCATTGGGGGAATAGATCGTTGTCTTATTTCCTAAGATAACTTATTTAAGAAGAAAAATGGAACTGAAGTCTCACCGCGTAAAAATTAAACATATTATAAAATAAAATCTGAAATAAAAATTTTAGATTTTTATATGTGTTTAGCATTATTCATTCCTTTATCGCTAACTAGCGGATACGAACCTAGAGCATTCTAGAGGCACTTTAATTGTTTGTTTTTTATTTCAAATATCTAATTGGAGAAATAACTGTCAATGTGCGTTCAAGACTCTACGACCTTTCACAAAATAGTTATAAACCTTCCCGGAAGCAATGAGAAGCTACCTTGTTAAGGAGAACCCAATCGATCAGCGGTTAGCAAGATTTTTCGGTACAAACAAAAAGACAAACAACCAGACATCCTGTTACTTTAGTATAAGGATTGAAAACAAAAAGTTGCTTTATTCGAGCTTTTTAAATGAATTTTTCCCCTTCTGATGAAATGATACTTAACCAATAAAATATAAAAAATACTACAGACCTGTAGGGGGGACTGTCATTTACACAGCCAGCGAATTTACAGTGGATGTGTTTTTGCCAGTGCAAACTGAATTTTTACTGTATATTTGACAGTAAAATCGATTCTCATGCCATAAATACATCCAACACTGGCAAAAATACATCCAAGATTTTTATACATATGTCAAAAATACTTTTATAAAAGGATTAAGAGCACAAAGTGGAATTCTTCCATTTTTTTCCATATTTTATTTGCATACTATGTATTACATACTTCTAAATATTATATATTTGCACTTATTTTATTGCAATATAAAATTGCACATCTAAAATTTTAAATTCATATTCACTAAATAAATAAATATTCACTAAATTCATAAACTGGTGAATTTAATTGAATACTTTATATGTTTTTTTTTCATTATAAATACTAAATAAGTAAGTTGGCTCCATAATTATTTTACTCACACGGGAATGCACTCACCTAAGCCTCAAGCCCTTGTAGGGGTCTAATACTTTTGGTTCCCTATTGTAGGTATATTCCATAAAAAGCAGAACCAAATGAATCCATAATTTAAGCCAATAAATTTGTAAGTATAGATGTATAACCAGACAACTACCTGGATTTCCCTGTTGGGGAACTTTTTCGTTTGCTAGAATATTCCTTTTTGCTCTTTTATAGCGACTTGTCTGTGTTAATATTCCCGACGCTATTGGTTGGTTTTCAAGGACCCAATTCCTTGGGAAGGGGACATACATTTATTTAACCCTTTCCCCCCTCTATTTTTTTTTCTCTGATATTTAGCCTGACGCACATATAGTCATTATTCTACTTTTTTTATATCTTGTAGATATTTAGTTTATAATTGTTTTCTTATTTTCTTATAACAACAAAGTTACATGCTAAGTAAATAAATAATTTCTTTGGATGGTAAAAAGAAAATCTGTAAACAAATATGACCTTGACAACTATTTGGGTTAAGTTTCAAAACAGCAAAATCTCCCAAATTCGATTCGTTTTATATTCTAGATAGCCTGTTATAAATCTTAGAATGGTTTTAGGCTATTGAATTCTGCTCCCTTTCAGCAAAACAAAGCCCCAAAACACTATTCTTTATCATAGGCAGAACAATGACTGTCTCTCTGTCTATATTGTAAGATATTGATAACCGCTGGACAGATTGGGGTCTGCTTTTCAGGGTATAGACCTTCTAGTCTTCGTCAAACTATGACCCGAAAAAGTTGAAAATTTTCAGAAATTTTTTTTGTAAGAACATCTTTCTTTAAACAAATCAGGTGTTTTTATTGAATAGTTTGTTTGTTGACATTTTTTTACTTCTTACTGCATTTTGTTTGTCTGTATTTAGGATTCTACGTATTAGATAAAAGTATTTTTAAACCTCAAAGCCCTCAACCCTTTTACAAATCAAAGAAAAACATTTTGGATAGTTAAATTTATCGCATCGTATTAAAGACAGCTTTCCGCGGATATATATCGAAAAATTATAAGATTATAACCAGTTTCGTTAGACCCGAGAGGTCGAAGGCCCGGACTGACAAGACTGGTATTAATTTTATGACTTTTATTTTACTCCTCATGGAAAATTATCTGTAATACAATGCTATATATGCTTTAAAAGTAGAGCTGAGAACCTGTTCTAATCCTGCGGTTTCGAAGCCATACTGGAATTTAATTTCATCTTTCCCATGTAAACTGCTTATGACATCTATCTTATAAATAGGATGTGCAATCCTTATATAAAAGTAAAAGGATTTTGGTTTGTCTTTTTGTATAACTCTACTAAAGAATCTTGCTAAACATTAAACCATTCTTTTTTACAGAGAAGGCCCAGGTAATGTTTATAATGGAGGAGTTTACCGTCAACCTCCCGGTGATTATAAATTAAGTTTTCATTAAAATTAGGCTTTGCAGTAAAATAGCCCCATTTTAAGTTGAATTCAATTATTTCTAACTTTGCGTGCACATGTTTTTGGTAGAGGAAAAGGGTTGGATATCACCCAATTTGGTACGCTACTCTTTCTAAGGTACAATAAAACAAGGATGACAACATCCATAAAAGCGAAGCTCTGAAACGGTAGGACAAACAGACATTAACACTTGTATAGTGTCAGAACTGAATAATCAGAATGCGAATGTATAAGAGTCAAAGCAAAATTGTAAGTAAATTTGTTGAAAAACTGCTTGATACAGGATAATGATTATGGACATACTTACATTTTTAGAACTTGATTATAGAGTTGCTTTGCTCATAATATTGTACTTTGTTGTCCCAGGAATCAGTATATCAAAAATCAGACCAATCGGATAATTAGGTCACATACAAATTTGTTGTTAAAAATATAAAAAGAATCAACATGTTTCAAATGGACGTACGGACATTCAGGTTATGATTATAGAGTTGCTACGCTTAATAACACGTACTTAATTATTACAGGAATCACCATGCAAAATTTGAAATCGATAGGACAATTCTAACATGTCTAAATTAACGAAAAAAGCTATCCGTTACGGACGGACCGACCCTAATTATAGAAAAGCTTCGCTTTTAATATTAATCAATATTTTAGCAATTTGAATATCTACTTTTAGATTATTAAAGTAAAGAGAAACATTTTCTTCAAGGTATCTAATAAGATTTGGCAAAAAAATATATGCAGCTACTCATAATTTCTTTTTGTTTTCTTTTGTACTATTGAATGATTGATGTAGTTAGTGTTTAAAGTTGCCATTTCTATTTAAAACTTTGCAGGGTGATTCAAGATACTATTTGAAAGCAAAGGTTCTTTATAATTACTTCCTGAAAGTCAGTTTATTTTTTATGTTTCTTATCATCCTTTATTTATAAAAATTTAAACTTCTTAAGGTTTTAGATGATAAGATTTTGTTGCTTCGCTACTTGTTTACCTATTTGTTCCTTGTTTTGTATTACTATTGATTAGTCTGTGCGTCATCTATTATGTTCATTACATCTGTAATATTATTTTCTCGTATTCATTCGAATCCGGTGGATAGGAACCGGTTCTCTTCCATACGAAAAAACTATGTCTAGCATCGTATTATATCCAGCTTTCTACAAATATAAAAATGTACAATCATAAGATTAAAACCAGTTTTTTTAGCCCTTGCCTTCGGCACCTCAGGGCTAAAAAACTGGTTTTAATCTTATAATTGTACATTCTATATCCGTGGAAAGTCGTTTATAATACGATGAAAGAAATAACTATTCTTTATAGACAAGGAGAAAAATATCCAGAAAAACGAAGCTAACAAACAAACATTAAAAATCTTTACATTATTACTATTTGTCTTAGTATTTCTTATTTCAAGAAGTACATTTACATTATGATATTTTTCTAAAAAGGTAAAATTCAACGTTTTTTAAATTGACGAACATAATTTTTGTAAACAATTACAGAGTTTGAATTCTAGAGGCTATTCTTATCATGTCTATCTAGCTATATGTTACAATCAGACAGACATACAACTAAATCTAAATATTGAAAAGCTTCGCTTTTAAAGAAATTGCTTGTCAATAGAAAAATTGAGAATAAAAAGAAAAAAAATTTAAGAAAAATTTATCAGTTGTTCCATCCTTTTCTTTGCATCGAATAGCATCTTATATCTTACAGGTAAAATATTATTAATTATATGCAAAAAAAAATCAGGGAGTCAGAATAGATAATATCAAGTGCTTTCACTCACTGCCCCCGGCCCCCCCCTCACCCCTCTCTCCTAATTTCTAACATAAATTAAAATCAAGGGGTTAGATAGTTTTTCCGTATTCAAATTCCTTGCGAAAGACAATAACCCTTTTGGGCTACCTAACATCAAACATTACCCAACCTAACAAGAGCTAAAGTAACAACAAACGAAAACTACCCCCTCCCTCCCCCCCCCCCATACTTAAAAGAAACCACCAAAAATCTTAATCGGTTTCTAAATAATTCCTTTCTGTTATATACTGTCATTCAGTCAGCAAATAGCATTAAATACATGTTTAATCTTATTTAGCATGCAGAAAGTAATCCTGTGTATGGTTTTGTTTGCTGCCGTGGCAGGCGCAGCTAATGTCAAACAGCCAAGATTCTTGGCAAGAGCTATGGCAGCTAAGTCGGTAAGATTTAATTTCTCTTAGTTTAATTAATTAAATCTGCCCATAGCATCAATAATCTCTTATTTCAAAGGGGGTGAAAAATGGAGAGGGGGGGGGGGGAGAATTTTGACCCTCTTAATTAAATTTAATTTGAAAAAGAAAAAGTAAAGAAAATTTTTAGAGATTGATATTTTTTCCATGGGCGATTTCTTTTGGGAGGGTTGAGGTACCCACACCATAAGTTTTCCTGGAACTATAAGAAGCTTCACTTGAAAGGAGAACCATATCTGTTCACCTGTAAGCAAGACCCTAAACTTGACAAAGACAGACAAACATCCTATTACTTTTAAATACAAATTGTAAATTGTTGTATGTCTAGGATGATGCCTCAGCCAGACTGTTTGCCAGCCCAAGGTTCTGGTTCTGGGGATGGGGCGGATGGTTTGGATTCAACAGCATCAACTCCATCAACAACAACAACAATAATAATAACAACAATAACAACAACAATGGAGGTATCAACAACTTATAGTAGAAAAGATTCTCTAAAATTTACTTTGGTTGTCCATATCTATGTCCTTTCATCCAGTGATTTTTTCATCTGTTTACAGAGATAAATAGCTGCATTATTTTTGATGTTCTCTAAAACTTACTTTGAATTATTAGAATCAAATTTTTAACTGGGAACTGTATTAATTTATACAACAATTAAAGATTTATAGCTGAATTTCTATATAAATCTGTTCTTCATTGTATGTAAAACAATAATGTAATGGTTATGTATCTCAAACTATTTTTTTGTGAAGTGAGCAAAAATACAAAATTTGAAAATTGCAATATATTTTTCTTGAATATTTAGCCTAGGCCTTTTTAGAGTAAAAAAAAACCCGAGTAATAACACACAATTTTAAAGTAAATTGAAAATAAAGGGAGAATTTTATGTGTGTTGGTGTTTTATCTTCCAGGTTTCGTTATATTAGGTACATTGTAGCCCAACAGGGCATTGTAGGTATAGGCTCTGTAGTTATTAGGCATAAAAAAATAATCACCCATTTTATTTTTAACCTATTTAAAAAATAAGTAAGGGTTCTTATCTCTATGCAATTGGAGGGAAAGCATCATTAAACTTTCTACTTATTTAAACCTGATCAGGCACCAGCAGCAGTTCATCAACCTCAACATCAACTGGTGGAACCTCATCTACATCAACCAACACAAACAACAACAACAACAATAATAACAACAACAATAACAACAACAACAACAATAATAATAATAATAATAACGGAAGAAAATAAGAATGTTATTTGTTATCGCTTTGATTCAATAAATATTATCCATTCTGAATATGTGTTTTATTGATAGTACTACTAGGTAGACTATGTTTAATTTAAAGTTATTTAATGTTTAATTACTGGATATGAAAAGGTTTATTAGCAAGAAGATAGTGTTAAATTTTCATATTGTTTTAGCGTTTTTTTTACTCAATATTAATCATGCCTTAAAGGTGTTAAAATATAAGAGTTTACTTCTGATATTCAAGCTTACTTTTAAGAAATATAACAAGGAGTTTTGGACAAAAATATTCCTCTCTCTGGTCAAGATTTTAGATGTGGTAATATGTACATAGATTGAACGTTAACTTGTAAAAAAGTTTTTGCCATTACATAAGCTTAAACTGATTTAACTTGAAATTAAAATTTGATAACACCCTTACATACTATAGAATTATGAAATTTTAAGTTTAAATTTTGTGGATTGAAGTTGTTTTTTGTCAAGGTACTAGTGGCAGCAGCTCATCAACTTCAACTTCAACTGGGGGAACCAACAACAACAATAACAATAACAACAATAACAATGGAGGTATTGAAATCAATTTCTAGTGTTTAAGACATCGATAGAAAAAAACAAAAATCTTCTTGATATTAAAGTAAAAGCTTATAGTATTAGATTAAATAGATAAATTTGACTAGATATGTTTTGTCTGCTATAAAAGGGTCATTGCAAATAAAGGCAAATAGAACATATAAGCATGAAAGACAGAGATATTCTTCAAATCAAAGAAGTGCTTTGTTTCAACTTTTAAGTACAAAAAAAAGGCTAATTTATGATACAAAGATCTTAGATAACATTTCTAAATCCTTAAATTTTATCTAGAAAGCAGCAGTTCATCAACTTCAACTTCAACTGGTGGAACCAACAACAACAATAATAACAACAACAATAACAATGGAGGTATTGAAAGCTTAGATTACAACTAAATATGATTTGTCTGCTAGTAATAGGGTCATTGAAAAATAAAAATATTTTTTTTAAGTAAGAAGTGTTTGTTTTCTGCAGCAAACAATATTTTAAGCTACAAAGATCTCTAACATTTCTAAATTCTTAAATTTTATCCAGAAAGCAGCAGTTCATCAACTTCAACTTCAACTGGTGGAAACAACAACAACAATAATAATAATAATAACAACAATGGTGGTATTAACATAACTATCTATAAAACAAAGTAGACTGATGTTGGTCTGTCTGTCCATCTGTCTGTCTCTTAAGATATTCCTTAGGACTGAGCTAATTAGATAATGCTTTTCAGGGAATGTGGCTACTGTTTCTTCAATGGCTTTAAGCTATTTTCCTGAATGATAGCATGCCTACTTACCACAAAACAAAATTTTACTATTTTATTATGACACTTGATTCCAAACACATTTATATCATTTAATTTTTGGACAGTAGAAAACTTTTTTAGAGTAGCTTTTTACCCCTACAAGTGTTGAAGCCACTTGTAGGAGATATAAAATTAAATATTAAGAAATTAATAGTTATAAAGGTTCATATTAATTTTTCATTATCGACTATTTTTAAAAAATAATAAAGTAATAGGATGTTTGTCTGTTTGTACATAAGGATCTCGCTAACGTATAAACCGATATGGTTCATCTTTTCAGGGTAGCTCCTGGAATTAAACTGAGGTCTTTGGGAGCGTAGCCACTAGTTTTTTAAAAAGGAGTGGGTATATAAATCAAAAACAAAACAGTAATAAATTTCTTCAGTCAACCATTATTCTTAAATTTTTAAAACACCTTCATGAGCTCTTAAAGAGTTCCTGAAGAATTCAAAACCTTATGAAACATTTAGGTAGCAGCAGCAGTTCATCAACTTCAACTTCAACTGGTGGAAACAACAACAACAATAATAACAACAACAACAACAATGGAAGAAAATAAGGATGTTGTTTTATATCATATTTTTGATTCAATAAATAACATGCATAGCAATTTTTTTCCTTTTTTATTCCAAGTCTTTAAAAATTTTACTGTTCAATCTACCAAGTCATGAATGTAAAATTCTATCCTTCTTTTCTTACTGACTGTTGTAGACAATACAAATTGATTAAATGACCTTTATCTTGCAGTGACAGGAAGGGATATTACATTTACTTCTTTTAGATTTAGAACACACCTTATTAAGGCACTTGATTAAAGCTACCTAGGCAGAATATTACATAATTGAATTGTTACGATGATTAATTAATCGTTTATTTGATAGTATTGAATAATGTATATTGATAGGCTAAGGTTATTATTTAAGGTTAAATAGCAGCAGTAGTCACCATCTTTTCTTATATGCAGCTACGCCCCTAGAGGCCTTTAGGGGCATTGAGGTGGGAATGGGTAAATCCCCCAAACTACAGTATATAATAGGAGGATATATTACATCCATTATGGTTTCTATCAGTATCTATATAAATGTTTACTTTTCTAAAATTTCATCTATCAATTTCTCTTAATATCTGTCTATCGTTATCTATAATACAAAGTAGCTTGATGTCTCTCCGTCTGTCCGTCCGTCCATCCGTCCGTCTGAAGCTTAAGATCTTGGTAACCACTGAACCGATCGGATTCAACTCTTCAGGGAATATACCTACTGGTCCTGTGGTGGTTTTAGGCTATTTTCTTGGGGGGTGGGACACCTCCAACCCCCCCAAAAACAAAAAAAATCCCCCCCCATTTTTTTTTTGTAGAAGATTTCCTTGGACCTTTTTTTTGTAGAAGATTTCCTTGGTCCTTTTATCTATTATTTACGAATTTCACCATAACTTTTTTTTGATCACCTCTTGGGGAAAAGCCCCAAGAGGCTAGGGGCGAAGCCGCTAGTACATATATAAATGACTATTTAATCTATCTACCTAAAACACGTACCTACAAACATCATCCACAATTGTTTCACACTTTTCTTCTAAGACAACTTCACACCTGAAACAGACCATTTGCCGTAAAAAGTTTTTACATAATAATTTACAAATGTTAAACAAGGATGACAACTCTCATAAAAGCAAAGCACAACAAAATAGACCGACAAACGAACATTGACAAATATAAAATAAAAATGTATTCAATTAAATAGTATTTATAGAATATAAAAAAGT